>NC_092243.1:77942718-78077718 GCF_036320965.1 Panulirus ornatus | reverse complement strand
CGCTCCACTTTTTTCAACAGTTCTACTTCATCTTGGATCGATATGGACTGGTTTACGTTTGACACCACGACTGACACTTATGTGTCTTAGAAGCCATAGCTACGGTTAAACTTAAGCAAAATAAGCTAAGAATATCACATAATTAAGGTATCACCACCAACAAGTGCAGTGTAAATAAGAGCGCCCTACACACAACGCCATCTGCGGCCGCCCAGTAAACTAGTCTGGTGGCCGCGGTAATTTCAATTTCCCTCACATAATTTTTTCCGGACTAAAGAAGGTACAGAACCATAAGTTGCCGGAAAAATCGGTGGTGTGACTGTATATAACGCTACCTCGCTAACGCGGGAAATGGCGAATAGTATGATATATATATATATATATATATATATATATATATATATATATATATATATATATATATATATATATATATATATATATTCTTTTTTTTTTTTGCTTTGTCGCTGTCTCCCGCGTTTGCGAGGTAGCGCAAGGAAACAGACGAAAGAAATGGCCCAACCCACCCCCATACACATGTATACACATACGTCCACACACGCAAATATACATACCTACACAGCTTTCCATGGTTTACCCCAGACGCTTCACATGCCCTGATTCAATCCACTGACAGCACGTCAACCCCGGTATACCACATCGATCCAATTCACTCTATTCCTTGCCCTCCTTTCATCCTCCTGCATGTTCAGGCCCCGATCACACAAAATCTTTTTCACTCCATCTTTCCACCTCCAATTTGGTCTCCCACTTCTCCTCGTTCCCTCCACCTCCGACACATATATCCTCTTGGTCAATCTTTCCTCACTCATTCTCTCCATGTGCCCAAACCATTTCAAAACACCCTCTTCTGCTCTCTCAACCACGCTCTTTTTATATCCACACATCTCTCTTACCCTTACGTTACTTACTCGATCAAACCACCTCACACCACACATTGTCCTCAAACATCTCATTTCCAGCACATCCATCCTCCTGCGCACAACTCTATCCATAGCCCACGCCTCGCAACCATACAACATTGTTGGAACCACTACTCCTTCAAACATACCCATTTTTGCTTTCCGAGATAATGTTCTCGACTTCCACACATTCTTCAAGGCTCCCAGAATTTTCGCCCCCTCCCCCACCCTATGATCCACTTCCGCTTCAATGGTTCCATCCGCTGCCAGATCCACTCCCAGATATCTAAAACACTTTACTTCCTCCAGTTTTTCTCCATTCAAACTTACCTTCCAATTGACTTGACCCTCAACCCTACTGTACCTAATAACCTTGCTCTTATTCACATTTACTCTTAACTTTCTTCTTTCACACACTTTACCAAACTCAGTCACCAGCTTCTGCAGTTTCTCACATGAATCAGCCACCAGCGCTGTATCATCAGCAAACAACAACTGACTCACTTCCTAAGCTCTCTCATCCTCAACAGACTTCATACTTGCCCTCTTTCCAAAACTCTTGCATTCACCTCCCTAACAACCCCATCCATAAACAAATTAAACAACCATGGAGACATCACACACCCCTGCCGCAAATCTACATTCACTGAGAACCAATCACTTTCGTCTCTTCCTACATGTACACATGCCTTACATCCTCGATAAAAACTTTTCACTGCTTCTAACAACTTGCCTCCCACACCATATATTCTTAATACCTTCCACAGAGCATCTCTATCAACTCTATCACATGCCTTCTCCAGATCCATAAATGCTACATACAAATCCATTTGCTTTTCTAAGTATTTCTCACATACATTCTTCAAAGCAAACACCTGATCCAGACATCCTCTACCACTTCTGAAACCACACTAATCTTCACCAATCTGATGCTCTGTACATGCCTTCACCCTCTCAATCAATACCCTCCCATATAATTTCCCAGGAATACTCAACAAACTTATACCTCTGTAATTTGAGCACTCACTCTTATCCCCTTTGCACTATGCACGCATTCCGCCAATCCTCAGGCACCTCACCATGAGTCATTTTCTTTTTTTTTTTTTTTTTTGCTTTGTCGCTGTCTCCCGCGTTTGCGAGGTAGCGCAAGGAAACAGACGAAAGAAATGGCCCAACCCACCCCCATACACATGTATATACATACGTCCACACACGCAAATATACATACCTACACAGCTTTCCATGGTTTACCCCAGACGCTTCACATGCCTTGATTCAATCCACTGACAGCACGTCAACCCCGGTATACCACATCGCTCCAATTCACTCTATTCCTTGCCCTCCTTTCACCCTCCTGCATGTTCAGGCCCCGATCACACAAAATCTTTTTCACTCCATCTTTCCACCTCCAATTTGGTCTCCCTCTTCTCCTCGTTCCCTCCACCTCCGACACATATATCCTCTTGGTCAATCTTTCCTCACTCATTCTCTCCATGTGCCCAAACCATTTCAAAACACCCTCTTCTGCTCTCTCAACCACGCTCTTTTTATTTCCACACATCTCTCTTACCCTTACGTTACTTACTCGATCAAACCACCTCACACCACACATTGTCCTCAAACATCTCATTTCCAGCACATCCATCCTCCTGCGCACAACTCTATCCATAGTCCACGCTTCGCAACCATACAACATTGTTGGAACCACTATTCCTTCAAACATACCCATTTTTGCTTTCCGAGATAATGTTCTCGACTTCCACACATTCTTCAAGGCTCCCAGAATTTTCGCCCCCTCCCCCACCCTATGATCCACTTCCGCTTCCATGGTTCCATCCGTTGCCAGATCCACTCCCAGATATCTAAAACACTTCACTTCCTCCAGTTTTTCTCCATTCAAACTCACCTCCCAATTGACTTGACCCTCAACTCTACTGTACCTAATAACCTTGCTCTTATTCACATTTACTCTTAACTTTCTTCTTTCACACACTTTACCAAACTCAGTCACCAGCTTCTGCATACATACATTAAATAACCTTACCAACCAGTCAATAATACAGTCACCCCCTTTTTTAATAAATTCCACTGCAATACCATCCAAACCTGCTGCCTTGCCGGCTTTCATCTTCCGGAAAGTTTTTACTACCTCTTCTCTGTTTACCAAATCATTTTCCCTAACCCTCTCACTTTGCACACCACCTCTACCAAAACACCCTATATCTGCCACTCTATCATCAAACACATTCAACAAACCTTCAAAATACTCACTCCATCTCCTTCTCACATCACCACTACTTGTTATCACCTCCCCATTTGAGCCCTTCACTGAAGTTCCCATTTGCTCCCTTGTCTTACGCACTTTATTTACCTCCTTCCAGAGCATCTTTTTATTCTCCCTAAAATTTAATGATACTCTCTCACCCCAACTCTCATTTGCCCTCTTTTTCACCTCTTGCACCTTTCTCTTGACCTCCTGTCTCTTTCTTTTATACATCTCCCACTCAATTGCATTTTTTCCCTGCAAAAATCGCCCAAATGCCTCTCTCTTCTCTTTCACTAATAATCTTACTTCTTTATCCCACCACTCACTACCCTTTCTAATCATCCCACCTCCCACTCTTCTCATGCCACAAGCATCTTTTGCGCAATCCATCACTGATTCCCTAAATACATCCCATTCCTCCCCCACTCCCCTTACTTCCATTGTTCTCACCTTTTTCCATTCTGTACTCAGTCTCTCCTGGTACTTCCTCACACAAGTCTCCTTCCCAAGCTCACTTACTCTCACCACCCTCTTCACCCCAACATTCACTCTTCTTTTCTGAAAACCCATACAAATCTTCACCTTAGCCTCAACAAGATAATGATCAGACATCCCTCCAGTTGCACCTCTCAGCACATTAACATCCAAAAGTCTCTCTTTCGCGCGCCTGTCAATTAACACGTAATCCAATAACGCTCTCTGGCCATCTCTCCTACTTACATACGTATACTTATGTATATCTCGCTTTTTAAACCAGGTATTCCCAATCATCAGTCCTTTTTCAGCACATAAATCTACAAGCTCTTCACCATTTCCATTTACAACACTGAACACCCCATGTATACCAATTATTCCCTCAACTGATACATTACTCACCTTTGCATATATATATATATATATATATATATATATATATATATATATATATATATATATATATATATATATATATATATATCCCTGGGGATAGGGGATTAAGAATACTTCCCACGTATTCCCTGCGTGTCGTAGAAGGCGACTAAAATGGGAGGGATCGGGGGGCTGGAAATCCTCCCCTCTCATTTTTTTTTTTTTTTTTTTTTAGTTTTCCAAAAGAAGGAACAGAGGGGGCCAGGTGAGGATATTCCAAAAAAGGCCCAGTCCTCTGTTCTTAACGCTACCTCGCTAACGCGGGAAATGGCAAATAGTTTAAAAAAAAAAAAAAAAAAAAATATATATATATATATATATATATATATATATATATATATATATATATATATATATATATATATATATGTACAGATGCACTTATTCATACTTGCTGGCCCTCGTCTATTCCCGGTGCAATCCCGCCCCTCAGGAAACAGCATGGCCATCCCCTGCGTCAGGTAATCAGCTCATCCACCAAACCCAAGGGGAGGATGTGTGGATCACAAGTAATGGAATTTGAACCCTGCTGGTTTAGTTACCTCACAAATACAGATGCTCCCCAACATACATCCGAGTCCCGTTCAGACCGATCAGTTGTATCTCGAAGTGGACTTAAGTCGGACGTATCTCAGCATGTCATGTAGAATTCGTATACCTGCACAGCATAATTTTATCCTAATCAGTTTCTATCATGATTATATCGTTTTTTTTTTATAATTATTATCAACCAGCTCTAATATATGATTCTGTAGTTTCTTTTTACCTCATATCTAAGATTCTGTATCTCACGGATCGATTCATCCAAACTTTCAATTAACTTTTCGGCAACTCCTTCTTCAGCACTTGCTGCTTTACCTGACTCGAGCGTTGCGCAAGCTAAATCTTTTAAATACACTAAACCAACCATGACTTGCTGTGAAATTCTCAATGTAATCCTCTCCCACTCGCTTCTTCAAAGTCTCAAAAAGATTTCTAGTCTTTGCCTGAATTGTTAATAAGCTTAGTGGTACACGCTTTTGAATCTTATCTTCCATCCACTACATAAGAAAATTTTTCAGTTTGTGGATGGGCCCTTATAGTTGCTCTGTTATTATCGTAGACTTCATACTTGCCGAACCTTTCATTGCTTTACGCATTTTTTCTATGTTCTTTGATATTGTGGAGACCGTTGACTGGGGCAAATGTAGGTCACGTGAAATCACATCAACTTTTTCCCTTCCTTTATATTGTGATTATCTTCATTTTCAATACCAAATCGAGCGTGTTCCTTGGCTTTTTTCCAGATCTATCAACAAGTGATAGTTTTTTCCTGTTGCTCGTCTTCTTCTTTGGGGTTTGACACAAAAATGATTTAATCCAGCACGAAAATTCGTTAGATTCACTTGAATAACGTGCGCTTACTGAATGGTAACTGAGAGCGAGAACTGAGAGAGATGGTTCCATGTACACTGTGCTGGGATCGACTGACATTCACTATCTTACGCATGCAACCGTTAGCACTGGCGGACGTACACTCAAGCATAATTCTTATATTTACGTATATTTCTTAATTCATATTTTTTCCGGTCGTTCATATGTACGGATGGTCGTAAGTCGGGAACATCTGCAGAAAATGCTTTCAAGTTGTGAGTTTGTGACAACCAAATACTATGTGGGCTTTTGTAAAGATACAAAGAAAAATGAAACTAAGAATAGGAGATAGCTTACCAATTTTGTTATAGATTGGAGATTCTTTTTTATCTATGTCTATTGTAACAGACACATCAGTTGGACATTTTTGTCGTAAATGCTGGCATTGCTGGTGGCAAGTAGTACACTCACTGTTCCATGGATATTGGCTATTATCTACACCTGGAAAAAAATGGGCTGTGCATGAGTTTTCAGGAAGTATTTGGAATATATGACAACATTTTCTGGTATGGTTGCAAGGTTTTAAAGGATTATGCAAGAATGAACCATATCACTCGAAGTCCTCATGCATTAACTGAGGCTTATTAAGATGATGAATTCTCTTCATCTATCAGGATATAAAAAAATATTGCCTTTGGCATAATATCTATTCAAAATTTCTACTTTACCTAGAAGAATCTTGAAACTAATTTCACTTTTTAATTTCTAATTGACAGTTACTAACAGAAAATAGCTCAGTATATTAGCTGCCTCCTCTGCAGAGTTTTGTAATCTTCTGCTCCCGTCTGGTAATGGATATGGTGCAACTCGAAAAGATCAAATACTATACAATATCAGTTTTATGAATTTTTAATTGTAAAATGTTACAGGTTAGTTTTACCTGATGTTACATGAACCGTTGGTAATGACAGATATTTGGAACATAGGCAGTGGATGGAGGAGGATGTCTGAAGTTTGATGTTTTGTGGGAGATTAAAATTCAATCTTATTCCCTCTTGTGCACCTAGTATTAGTCTCTCCTGTATCTCTGGTGGTCCTTTAACTTGTTCCACTGGAAAGGGAAATTAAGCATATTTATACATTAGCATCCAAGTTGAGGGTCTTTTTATATATTAAAATGAATGATAGTTTACAAGATTTCTATTTGCCAAAACAAATCAAGTTTTGCTACTCATACATTATGTATGGATACCAATGTATTATGAAAAAAAAGTTAAATGGAGTAATTTGACCAAATTCTACTAAACTATTATATTATCAAAAAGCAGGATTTGCTATAATGAAAATCAAATGAAAATGTTAAATGTTATCATTTAAAGCCTTGCTAATTCTTACGTAATTACCATGGACAGAGCTATAGTTCGGAAGTGAAAATGATAAAGCTAGTTTTCTAATGAGCACGAAACAGCAGAGCTTGGAGGAATATTACGATAACTTACAAGTTTACAGGGCGAGCGTATATTAGTACAATTAAAGGGGTTGGTGTGAGTGGACGACCACATGTGACATGGGCAAATAGGGTGGAGGAATACTGGAGGCAGGTAAGGACAGAGGTAAATGGAGACTCTTCTGCCGTGGCAACCCCCTGATGGGAGTTCCCGTAGGGAATGGGCGTCAAAGATGTAGATGGATACACAGATAAAAGTACTTATAAGGTTTCTTAATACATTGCCAGTCATTCATCATCTTTGATAAGCAGAATTTACATGGATGGATACCAGTGGAAAAAGATAATCTTACGTCTCCAATCTCTGTTCCAAACTTCAGCAAACCCATGGTTCAGCATTTTTGATAGTACTGGTGCACTTTGAAATGGCTCTTGAGTACACAGAATTCACTGCGATATTGTCCAGTTGCTGCCCAGGAATCTACTACATATTGCCACAGTCCACTTTCTGTCTATATCTCTGATGCAAGGTCCTTTGGGAGCTCCCACAAGGGGGTGGCCACGGTAAAAGTCTCCATAACCAGTTAACTCATGTTGTTTCTTAGCCTTTAGGGCCTCACCTTTAACAGGCCAGTGAGAGAAGGCAATTATAGTACAGTGTCTGCAGTGGCTCTTACCTAATGTTCCTACTGACTACTTCTACTTAATATTCCTACCTATTACTACCTAATGCTCTAGTGTAATGTTCCTACCTACTGCTTCTACCTAATGCTCCAGCGTAATGTTCCTATCTACTACTTCTGTGTATTGCTCCAACCATTTTGTCAAAAGGCAGAGCTAGCACATTATGCTCACCACAGGAAAATCTAAGAGTTATGAAGAATGTGAGTTAAGTGTTATAAAGAGTTAAGTAAGACAAGGAGAGATTGTATGTCTATGGACAGAATGCCAGCAGTCCATGTGTGGGTGAGTCAGGAAGAAAAGACAGCTACATGGGTCAGAGAAGTGGAACTTGAAAACCACTAAAGTGCTGGTTCACTCTGCAGCCCTCACTAACCCTCCCAAATAACTAGGCGGGTAGGACTAGTAACATGCTTCTCAGGTCGGTGGCTGTCTACCACAACATTCCACTGCTTACTCTGAATTGTTAAGAACAGCTAATCATACGAAGCAATTGACACTGAAAGCACTCTGAGAAGTCATCAAAGTACTATATATGTCCTGTTGTACAGCAACCCCAGTTCCCTTCTACCAGTTTCTTTCCTAATGCTCCTAAATCACAGTTGTGTTTCAATAATCGTCCATGAACACGTAAACAAGTTCCTATGATGGATGAAGTGCAAGACTTGCCCTGTGCCTCTTCTGGGGCATCAGCCTCATTGCTGATGCCATGGCCTACCCATACTTCAACTCTGATAGTGACATATTGCTACTAAAGCCTACATTGTACAGTTTAAAACTAAACACAGAAGAATCTTTAGAAAATCCCATCATAACTACAATCGTAATGTTGTTAAAGACCAATATAAACTTAAATACTGGGAAAATATAACTGGACAGGTTAGGTTATAATTCATTTAGTCAACTATTAGTTCCTCATGGCAATATCAATATCCATAATTCAGCAATGGCTTACTTCATGATTAGCATACTTGAGACAACAGAGTGGGTCTAAACTCACTGTCTCTGGTTAAACCATTTTCTGGTTAAAAAGTGAATCAATATTTACTTTTACCAATCAAAAACAGAAGGAAAAAATGAAGAAATATAATGTTAATGAAGAATTCTCTGCAAGAATTACCTACAACGAATTACAAATATCTTATTGGGAAAAGTGTCAGAAAAATAATCAAGTTGGTCAAATTATACTTGATCTGATGAGAGTTACTGATCAAATGAGAGATTATTAAATGTCATATCAGATCAACAATGTCTAAAAATACAAAGGGAGAGAGAGAGAGAGAGAGAGAGAGAGAGAGAGAGAGAGAGAGAGAGAGAGAGAGAGAGAGAGATGGTAGTATATCAACTCTCTACATCTGTAGTGTAAGATAAGACATAAAAGGAAAAAACATAAAGTTCTTACAAATGAAATCTGCTGGATTGTAGTGTGGGGCAATTGGAAGACCTAAGCTGGAGAAATGTTCAACTACTTTTCTCGTATCTCCAAAATATGCATTCTGAGGAGAGAAAACTCATATGAGGCACATTTATAATTATCTTACGAAACTATCAGTTCAGTAGCAAAATATCAATAGGTTCACATACATCAGTTTGTGTATGCTGATTGCTTTTTTGACAAAGTATTTTAGTCTATTTATATATCTGCACAATGAAGTAGAGAAAAAACCTAATGAAACACTTCAGAATGTTGAGACAAATAATAATATGTAATTTAAAAGTTTTACAAACTGTATAATTGCATTAAATCAATTGCAATATATTTTCACCTATGACACAACATTTAAGATTATGCAAATTAACTTGCACATTATTTCTACAATATTTCATACCAATTGAAGAGAAAGTCATATCCTAGGAATTACCTGACCATTACAGAGGAGAAGTAACCGATCAACCATATAAAATATTTGTGAGGAAGGTTGATGAAGGGTTACAATAACAGTTTTGTGTTCTTTCTCAGCAAATTGCTTAAGTGTTGATATCAAGCTATAGGCAGTGCTAGAGTCTAACCCTGATGTAGGCTCCTGTAAGAGAAGAAAGTAAATTTCAGCAACGTCGTCAGCAAATCAGTTTGCAATGTCTGAAAGACATTAAGCAAAATATCTCTCAGTATCTCTCAGTCTGACTCACTGTAGCTATGATAATAACATCTGAGAGAAGCTGTTGTCTAGGTAAACACTTTTTATTTTCGTTTTCTCAAGAAATCATATAATACTCTAACTTCTCTGTTTACATTTTATAGATTTTTTCATACATGATTGCCGTTTCCCCCATTAGCAAGGTAGTGCCAAGAGCAAATGAGGAAAGGTTACATCCACTTACATCTATTCTCTAGCTGTCATGTGTAATGCATCGAAACCACAGCTCCCTATTCACATCCAGGCCCCACATTCCATTCTATGGTTAACCTTGTATGCCTCACATGTCCTGGTTCAATCCATTGACATGATATCAACCCCTGTAAACTACATTGTTCCAATTCACTATATCCAATGCACACCTTTTATGCTCCTGTATGTCCAGGCCCAGATCGCTCAAAATCTTTTGCATTCCATCCTTCCATCTCCAGTTTGGTTTCCCCAATCTCTGAGTACTCTTCACTTCGCTTCAACCTTTCCTTGCTCATTCTCTCCATGTGTCCAAACCATTTCAGCACATTCTCTTCAGCTCTCTCAGTCACACATTTTGTTACCAAACCTCTCTCTTACCCTTTCATTATTTACTTGATCTAACCACCTCACATCACATATTGTCCTCAAACATTTCATTTCCAACACATCCATCCTACTCCACACGGTCTCATCTATAGTCCATGCCTCGCATCCATTTAATATTGTTGGGACAACAATACCTTTAAACATACCCATTTTTGCCCTCCTAGATAACAGCAGTCCCAGAACCTTCGTCCCCTCACTTACCCTATGACTTACCTTTGCTTTCATAGTTCCATTCGTTGCTATGTCCACTCCCAGTTATCTGAATCACTTCACTTTTTCCAATTTTTCTCCATTCAAACTCACACCCCAACCAACCTGTTTCTCAACCCCGATAAACCTAATAACCTTGCTTTTATTCACACTCACTGTCAACTTCCTCCTTTCACACAAACTTCCAAATTCAGTCACTAACTTCTGCAGTTTCTCACTTGAATCCGCCATTAGTGCTGTATCATTAGCATACAAGGGACTCCCTTTCCAGGCTCTTCCATCTCCTACAGCCTGCACACTCACCCCTCTCCCCAAGACTCTTGTCTTTGCCTCCCTCACTACCCCATCCAGAAACAAATCAAACAACCATGGTGACATCTCATCCCTGGCGCAGACCAACCTTCGATGGAAACCATTCACTCTCTTATCTTCCTATTTATGCATTTGCCTTACACCTTAGATAAAAACTTCTCACTACTTCTAGCAGCTCACCTCCCACACCTTATACGCTTAAGACCTTCCACAAAGCATCTTTTCCTCAACATTGTTTCCTCTTTTCCGAAAAACCTCTAAAAATTATCACCCTTGTCTCCACCAGGAAGTGATCAGACTTCCCACTTGCTGCCCCTTTCAGCACATTAACATCCAAAAGTTTCTCTTTTACACGCCTATCAATTAACACGTAATCTAATAATGCCCGTTGGTCATCTTTCTAACTTATACATGTATACTTGTGTCTGTCCATCTTTTCAAACCAGGTATTCCCAATCACCAAGGCTTTTGCAACATACAACTCCACAAGCAGTTCACCATTTACATTCACAATCCACCCCCCAAGTATACCCTCAATTGCCACATTACTTATCTTTACATTCAAATCACCCATCACTAATACTCGGTCTCGTACACCAAAACTGCTGACACATATAGCTTCTCCCAAAACACTTGCCTCTCATGATCTTTCTTCTCAGGAATAGATGAATTCTTACCAATAATTACCCATCTCTCACCACCCACTTTCATTTCTATCCACGTCAATCTAGAATTCATTTCTTTGCACTCCTTCACACACGCCCCGAACTCCTGCTTTAGGAGTAGTGCTACTCCTCCCTTAGCTCTTGTCCTCTCACCAACCGCTGACTTTACTCCCAAGACTTTTTCAAAACATTCTTCCACTTTACCCTTGAGCTTCGTTTCACTTAGAGCCAGAACAGTCAGGTTTCTTTCCTCAAACATACTACCTATCTCCTCTCTTTTCATCCACACACATTTAGAGACCCCAGTCTGAGCCTTCGAGGAGGATGAGCACTCCATGCTTGACTCCTGTTCCGCCTTTTAGAAACTGAAAATACAAGGGAAAGGTTTCTGGCTCCCCGCTCCCACTCCCATCAGTCGCCTATTACAATACACAGGGAATATGGTGACAGAATTCTTTCTTCCTGATATGTAGTTATATAATGGTCATTTACAGTGTTTCATCCTTATTGATTTCTTTCATTCTTTCATACTTGCCTACTGTTTCCTGTTTCCTAACGTAACCTAACCTAACCAGGAATACACAAAGGACACATTCACACACATCCATTCACCAAACCCATAACTCATCTACATCCAGGCCCTACACACCATTCCATGGTTCCCAGCCACTTCACATGTCCTAGTTCAATCCATTGACAGCACGTTGCCCCCCTTATACGACATTGTTCCGTTTCACTCTATCCCATACACACACCTTTCACCCTCCTCCATTTGCAGGCCCCAACTGCTAAAAATGTTTCTCACTCCATCCCTTCACCTCCAATTTGTTCTCCCCTTTATCTTTGCCCCTCTACTTCAGACACATAGTTCCTCTATGTCAACCTCTCCACTCATTTTCTCTAATGTCCAGACCATTGAAGCACAGACATTTAGCTCTCTCTCAACTACACTCTTCAAATTACCACACATCTCTCTTACCCTTTCGTTAGTTACTTGATCAAACCACCTCACACCACATATTGTCCTCAAACATTTCATTTCCAACACATCAACCCTCCTCCGTACATACTTATCCGTAGCCCATGCTTGCATCCATACAACATTGTTGAGTCTACTATACCTTCAAATACACTCATTTTCATCCTCCCAGATAACGTCCTCTCTTTCCACATATTCCTTAATGCTCCCAAAACCTTCATCCCCCCTCACCCTCCCTATGACTCACCTTTGCTTCCATAATTTCATTCGCTGAATATCTACTCACAAGTATCTAAAACACTCTTCTTCCAAATTTTCTCCGTTCATACTCACTCCCCAGCCAACCTGTTCCTATGTCCTGCTAGACCTAATAAGCCTGCTTTTATTCACATTTACTCTCAACTTTCTCCTTTCACATAATCTTTTACTCATATACCAACTCCTGCAGTTTCTCACTTGAATCTCCCACTAGTTCTGTATCTTCGGCAAACAACAACTGACTCACTTCCCAGGCCCCCGTCACCCCCTACAGATTGCATACTCACTCCTCACCCTTCTCTTGTATGTGCCTCCCTCATCACCCCGTCCACGAAGTCATTCAGCACTCATGGTGTCATTGTACACCCCTGTTGAAAACAACCTTCATCTGGAACCACTCATTATCCTCTCTTCCTACTTCCACACGCGCCTTATTCTCCTGATAAAATCTCTGCTCCAGCAGCTTTCCTCCCACACCGTATATTTGTAAGACCTTCCAAAAGGCACCTCTATCAATCCTATCTTATACTTTCTCCTATTCCATAAATGCCATATACACATCCTTCTTTCTCTCTAAGTATTTCTCTCACACATTCTTTAAAGCAAAAACCTGATCCTCACATCCTCTACTATTCCTGAAACCACACTGCTCTTCCCCAATCTGATGCTCTGTACATGCCTTCACCCTCTCAATCACCACTCTTTCATACAATTTACAAGGTTCACTGAACAAACTTATGCCTCGGTAGTTCAAGCACTCATCTTTCCCCCTTGTCTTTATATAATCGCACTACACATGCATGCTGCAGATCTTCAGGCTCCTCACCATGACCTACATTCACTGAAAATCCTGAATAACCAATCAACAACACAGTCACACCCTTTCTTATGAAATTTAACTGCAACACCATCCACTCCAACCACACTTCATCCCACGAAAGACCCCCACTTCCCCACCGTACTGATAGTATTGTAATAATAATGCTTGAAATTTCTTTCTTTATCTCTATCCATATACATTACTCATATCATTTTATCTTTATCATGCTTTCTTCAATTTCTATTCATTCAGGCATATACATCTAATTCTACACTGTCACTCTCTCTTTTTTGCCCTCGCATTCCCAAACTCCAAACATATTTTCTTTAACTAAATATTCCTTTAATTCACTGTTTCATCATCTATACAACTCCCTGCAGTACTTTAATTTCTATCATAAGTTAAATAGTTTTTGCATGCAGTCTTTAAACTACAACTCTTAACCTATATTCTTTCCTTCTGCCATCTCTCATTCTTTTCTATACTTTGTTTCCTAATACGCAACAATTTCTTTCATTCTATCTTCCAAATTAAGTAAAGAGTTTTCTTTTTCATAATTTCCATAGCAATTCTTTTCTATCTACAAATTATTAACATATGGGAAGAGACTTACATCAAGGAGCATGATGGAGGGGTTGGTCAGCAGTTCACAAGCAATGTTTGTTCGTTTCTTTTCTCCACCAGAGAGGCCCCGATTCATCACTTTCCCAATAACTGTAATGAGTACAATGCATGTTATTAGGAAATATACTCATATTCAGCTGAGTATTACAAGAGGAGTAGGGAAGTAAAGTTTAGGCTGAAATATGGAAGCATGGATTTCTTTAATTTTTTGTAATCAAAACTCACAATCAGAGCTCAATATTCTTATCAGTGATACAATCTAGTGTACAACTTAATCTATGATGCTGAAAGTGACATTTCACCATTTAATCACATTAACTGTGAAAAGAATATATCACATATCAATCAACAAGTTGGTGACCAACAGAAGCTTTTCAGTGATGGGTTTCAATTATGTTTTTGTGTACAGAAACATGAAAAAATAACAAAACGTCATGAAGCCCACTATTCACTTGGTCTGATGTCTGCCTTTCTTCACTGAGGTGAAATATAAATATCTAACCTTATCGTTGTTTTTTCAGTTAAAAGAAAAAATATAAAAAGTTTATGTAAACAAATCTATAAGTATAATCTTCCTATTTGTATGAAGCTGAGACATAAACTTATATAATGTGATGCCGAGAGATGTAGGGAATCTGTAGAAATATTACACGTAACAATACTTCAGATATAATGATGGGAATTTCGTATTCATACAAGTTTATGTAACTCTCTGTGTTAAGAAATTACTAAGACCCATTGACCATAATCCAAATGTTTCATGAAGTTTAAGAAAACAAGAATAGGGAAGGAAGGCTGACTTCATTCTTAGTATGCAACTTGTGGGTGGAAATAATGTTCACTTCTGAATGCAGTGGGGAATATATCACACAAAACAAAAAATCTACAAATCACTAACTTGTTATAACAAATGTAAAACCATCTACCTTGCTGCGTGACTTGCTGGTTGTTTATCATGTGGAGATCCCAATTATCACTCAAGCTAATCAATATGTTTACTGGGGATTAATCTTTCAAGAAGTTCCTTGGCTCACTGTCAGGGTACTAGTCTACCATCGCAGGGGTAATAAGGTTAGACTCCACGAAAAACACACTGTATCTTTCTGAACATGAAATGAGGACTCATAGGCTTGGAGATAAAGATTAGGCCAGATTAAGATGAAATGAGTTGGACGTAGATGATAACTACAAATTCTAAGAACGTTTGGTTATTAGTATAACTTACTGAGGAAACTCATAATTGTATTAGCCAACCTGACTGATAGTCAAGGAGACCAAAGGGTGATGATGATTAGAGAGCCAAAGCCTAGATCGAGATATCTTTACCCAAAATACCTTATTGGATCAGCAATTCTCTTTTGTGAATTTCACTTTAGACTTCACCAGTAGTCCACCTATGGGCGAAGCAGAGAGAACAGACAGCTCCCTGGGTCAGAGGAGTGGAACTTGACAACCAATGAAGTGCTGGCTCAGTATGCAGGTGTCACCAACCCTCCCACCTGGGTATCAGGTGAGGGCTGCGTAGTAAGCCAGCACTTATGTGGTGTCAAGTCACACTCCTCTGACCCAGGTAACTGTCTTTTCTTTCTGTTTCACCCACATGTGGACTGCTGGCATTCTGTCTACAGCATACAAATCTCTCCTTGTCAAACATAACAATTAACAACACAACTCATTCTTCATAATTCTAGATTTTCTTGCGGTGAGCATAATGTGCAATCTCTACCTTTTGGCAACATGGTAGAAGTAGAAGTAGTAGATATAGGTGGTAGGTAACACTATTTAGGCAGAAGCATTAGGTATAAACATTAGGTTGAAATAGTAGGCAGGAATATAAGGCAAGAGCATTAGGTAGAAGTAGTCAATAGGAACATTAGGTAGGAGCCTCAGCAAACCCAGTGCTAGAGTTGCCCTCTATCAGTGGCCTCTTAAAGGTGACACTGGAGTTCACTTGTTATGGAGACTCTTTTGGTCGTGACCATCCCCTTGTGGGAGCTCCACATGGGAACAGGCATCACAGATAAAGACTGATAAATTTCATCTTAATAAATATATTCACTTCATAAACTTCCACTCTGACTAAAAGGAAGATATTAGCGACATCAACAGTAGCATAAGGAAGATATTGGCGAAATTAAATGACCTAATGTTACTCACTTGTGTCTTGGCAGTGCTTGAGGTCAAGTAAGTTGAGGATGTGGTCCACAAGCTTCATCTTCTCCTGGTACGTCATACTGTCTGGCAGACGGAGAAGTGCTGTGTACTGTTGGTGAAAATTGTCTACTGCAAATTTTGATTTATGTCTACAACTTATATGAACAAGTGAAGAACTATGAATTATGATTATTCAGTATATGTTAGAGCATCAAGAACTGCATTTCACTATGACATTACTATGCATGTTTTAGGAAAAAGATTCTCTTAATGCATCATTAATGAAAATCAGTTACAGGTGTATCTGCCATCTTGTGTAAAAGCTCGAGAATTTTATTTTAGATAAAAGTGAAAATTCTTATGTTCAAATATGATCCTTGAAGCCTACAATGCTACCACATCTCACCATAAGAGTTTGCCTTAATGTGAGGTTGGTATAGAAGATATCGTCCTGAAGAACATAACAAATCTGACGTTTATGGCGTTTATTGAGAGGTGCGCCTCCTATAGTAATAGTGCCATGGGTTGGACGAACACGACCACTGATAGCATTCAAGAGAGATGTCTTCCCTGAACCTGGAAAGATGATTAATCTTATCAAAGACCGAGAAAATATTTTACATATTATTCTCATTCTTAAGTAAGGCCGAGAGTGGCGTTAGTTACATGGTAAAGATGATTATGGTTAGAGAAAATCAATATTACTGAAAATATGGCAAGTGCTATAATGCTTCTGACACCAAAACTTTATTTCATAAGACTGACACATTTCAGAACTGGGCATCCGAAGAAGAAACTTTATTGTTGTTTCACACTTTTTTTTCAATATATCTCTCACTTATTAAAAAAACGGAGGATGGTTCACAATATCTTCACACGTTTCAGCTGTTCAAATGGGTCTTGTAATTACAGAAGGCGGGGGGGGGGGGGGGGGGGGGGGGGGAGCGTGAGAGTGGTTACTGTGATAATGATAAGTTGGACAACCTTACCAATAAAAATGGTAATACTGAACCTGTATTAGCAGCTCAAGTTGCAATGATTTTGCCTTCATACACTTGCCTTCCACACTTCTCTAAATATCCGTTAAGAGGACCAATACTGTAATAATAACTGTAGAGCAGAGTCGGAACTGCTCGTTTGAAACAGAAAATGGGGAAGATTGTCATGTAGGAAATTATATAGCGCTGCTGCTGCTGCTATTGCCACAAATAACAATAATATTACAAATCTGACAATGCTTATCAACCAATAATAAGATTGAAAAACAGCAATCATGAAACGGCAGAAGAATCTCCATTTACCCCTGTCCTTACCTGCCTCCCTCGCTTACATCGTCCCACACATTCTGCCTCTGTATCTCTCCCTCCAGTATTCCTCCACCCTATTTGCCCATGTCACATGTGGTCTTCCACTCACACCAACCCCTTTAATTGTACTATTATACACTCTTCTTGTAATCTTCCAGTCTTGCATGCTTCCCACATGCTCAAACCGCCTCAAAGTATTACGTTTCACCCATTCTCCCACTCCACAATTCATTCCTTTTGAATTCCTTGCCATTCCACATCTTTTATACACCCCTTCATTTAAAGCTTTCTTCATTCCATCTAGTCACCCTACACGCTCTTCTCAAATAGCTCATTTCCACGGCCTGAATTCTTGACCTCTCTGCCTCATTCCACATCCATGTTTTGGCTGCATAGGTCAGGTTTGGGAGGACTATGCTGTCCCTTAATCCTCTCTTCACTTCCATACTTACACCTCTACCCTTCATTACTCTATCAAGGGAAATGACTCTTCCACCCTGTACTGCTTTCTGCCTTATCTCTCCTCCTTCCATATCACCATACTTACCCAAGAAATCTCTCAGATACTTAAATTCTCTCACTTCTTCCAGTCTTCACCCCCCCCCATATCCCCAGCACAATTCAGTACACTTTCTTCTTTTATATGATTTTACAAAATCTATAATTTCACTCTGTTTCATTTCAAACACCATTAATTTACTTTTACTTGCATTTACTTGCTTACACACATCATAAAGCACACTTACAATCTTCTGCAGCTCCTCTTCACTCTCAGTAAACAGCACGGTATCATCGGCAAACAGGCTTGCCACTAACCACCATATCTCACCACCACTTTCCATCTCCGATCCCCTTTTCCCTAGTTTTGCTTTCATTTCTCATATTACTCCACACACACACACACACACACACACACACACACACACACACACATATATATATATATATATATATATATATATATATATATATATATATATATATATATATATATATATATCTTTTTCTTTCTTTTAAACTATTCGCCATTTCCCGCGTTAGCGAGGTAGCGTTTAGAACAGAGGACTGGGCCTTTTTTGGAATATCCTCACCTGGCCCCCTCTGTTCCTTCTTTTGGAAAATTAAAAAAAAAAAAGAGAGGAGAGGATTTCCAGCCCCCCCGCTCCCTCCCCTTTTAGTCGCCTTCTACGACACGCAGGGAATACGTGGGAAGTATTCTTAATCCCCTATCCCCAGGGATAATATATATATATATATATATATATATATATATATATATATATATATATATATATATATATATATATATATATACATATATATATATATATATATATATATATATATATATATATATGTATACATATATATGTCTCTTCCATGTATATCAACTGACTTATATTTCTCTCGTGTCTCCCCTGATGATGTGATTATTACACGAAAGTGCACTTGGGAACTTGTCGTGTTTCATTTTCCCCGTGGTCTCATAGGAATATCTTGATCACGCGCAAAATTGTGATCCTTTCCAACATGCATGTTTGCCAAATGGCGTCCTAGCTTCATCTCTTCGTTGTATATCAACTAACTTATATTTCTCTCTTGTGTCTCCCCTGATGATGTGATTATTACACGAAAGTGCACTTGGGAACTTATCGTGTTTCATTTTCCACGTGGACCCATAGGAATATACTTGATCATGCGCACAAAATTGTGATCCTTTCCAATAGACACACACACACACACACACACACACACACACACACATATATATATATATATATATATATATATATATATATATATATATATATATATATATATATATATATATATATATTTTCTTTTTTTTTTATTATTATACTTTGTCGCTGTCTCCCGCGTTTGCGAGGTAGCGCAAGGAAACAGACGAAATGAAATGGCCCAACCCCCCCATACACATGTATATACATACGTCCACACACGCAAATATACATACCTACACAGCTTTCCATGGCTTACCCCAGACGCTTCACATGCCTTGATTCAATCCACTGACAGCACGTCAACCCCGGTATACCACATCGCTCCAATTCACTCTATTCCTTGCCCTCCTTTCACCCTCCTGCATGTTCAGGCCCCGATCACATAAAATCTTTTTCACTCCACCTTTCCACCTCCAATTTGGTCTCCCTCTTCTCCTTGTTCCCTCCACCTCCGACACATATATCCTCTTGGTCAATCTTTCCTCACTCATCCTCTCCATGTGCCCAAACCACTTCAAAACACCCTCTTCTGCTCTCTCAACCACGCTCTTTTTATTTCCACACATCTCTCTTACCCTTACGTTACTCACTCGATCAAACCACCTCACACCACACATTGTCCTCAAACATCTCATTTCCAGCACATCCATCCTCCTGCGCACAACTCTATCCATAGCCCACGCCTCGCAACCATACAACATTGTTGGAACCACTATTCCTTCATACATACCCATTTTTGCTTTCCGAGATAATGTTCTCGACTTCCACACATTCTTCAAGGCTCCCAGAATTTTCGCCCCCCTCCCCCACCCTATGATCCACTTCCGCTTCCATGGTTCCATCCGCTGCCAGATCCACTCCCAGATATCTAAAACACTTCACTTCCTCCAGTTTTTCTCCATTCAAACTCACCTCCCAATTGACTTGACTCTCAACCCTACTGTACCTAATAACCTTGCTCTTATTGACATTTACTCTTAACTTTCTTCTTCCACACACTTTACCAAACTCAGTCACCAGCTTCTGCAGTTTCTCACATGAATCAGCCACCAGCGCTGTATCATCAGCGAACAACAACTGACTCACTTCCCAAGCTCTCTCATCCCCAACAGACTTCATACTTGCCCCTCTTTCCAAAACTCTTGCATTTACCTCCCTAACAACCCCATCCATAAACAAATTAAACAACCATGGAGACATCACACATCCCTGCCGTAAACCTACATTCACTGAGAACCAATCACTTTCCTCTCTTCCTACACGTACACATGCCTTACATCCTCGATAAAAACTTTTCACTGCTTCTAACAACTTGCCTCCCACACCATATATTCTTAATACCTTCCACAGAGCATCTCTATCAACTCTATCATATGCCTTCTCCAGATCCATAAATGCTACATACAAATCCATTTGCTTTTCTAAGTATTTCTCACATACATTCTTCAAAGCAAACACTTGATCCACACATCCTCTACCACTTCTGAAACCACACTGCTCTTCCCCAATCTGATGCTCTGTACATGCCTTCACTCTCTCAATCAATACCCTCCCATATAATTTACCAGGAATACTCAACAAACTTATACCTCTGTAATTTGAGCACTCACTCTTATCCCCTTTGCCTTTGTACAATGGCACTATGCACGCATTCCGCCAATCCTCAGGCACCTCACCATGAGTCATACATACTTTAAATAACCTTACCAACCAGTCAACAATACAGTCATCCCCTTTTTTAATAAATTCCACTGCAATACCATCCAAACCTGCTGCCTTGCCGGCTTTCATCTTCCGCAAAGCTTTCACTACCTCTTCTCTGTTTACCAAATCATTTTCCCTAACCCTCTCACTTTGCACACCACCTCGACCAAAACACCCTATATCTGCCACTCTATCATCAAACACATTCAACAAACCTTCAAAATACTCACTCCATCTCCTTCTCACATCACCACTACTTGTTATCACCTCCCCATTTGCGCCCTTCACTGAAGTTCCCATTTGCTCCCTTGTCTTATATATATATATATATATATATATATATATATATATATATATATATATATATATATATATATCTTTCTTTCAAACTATTCGCCATTTCCCGCATTAGCGAGGTAGCGTTAAGAACAGAGGACTGGGCCTTTGAGGGAATACCCTCACCTGGCCCAATTCTCTGTTCCTTCTTTTGGAAAATTGAAAAAACAAAAAAAAAACAAAAACGAGAGGGGAGGATTTCAAGCCCCCCGCTCCCTCCCCTTTTAGTCGCCTTCTACGACACGCAGGGAATACGTGGGAAGTATTCTTAATCCCCTATCCCCAGGGATATATATATATATATATATATATATATATATATATATATATATATATATATATATATATATATATATTTCTTTTTTTTTTTTTTTTTCAAACTATTCGCCATTTCTCGCATCAGCAAGGCACCGTTAAGAACAGAGGACTGGGCCTCTGAGGGAACATCCTCACCTGGCCCCCTTCTCTGTTCCTTCTTTTGGAAAATTAAAAAAAAAAAAAAAACAAGAGGGGAGGATTTCCAGCCCCCCGCTCCCTCCCCTTTTAGTCGCCTTCTACGACACGCAGGGAATACGTGGGAAGTATTCTTTCTCCCCTATCCCCAGGGATAATATATATATATATTTCTTCTTTCAAACTATTCGCCATTTCCCGCATGAGCGAGGTAGCGTTAAGAACAGAGAACTGGGCCTTTGAGGGAATATCCTCACCTGGCCCCCTTCTCTGTTCCTTCTTTTGGAAAATTAAAAAAAAAAACAAGAGGAGAGGATTTCCAGCCCCCCGCTCCCTCCCCTTTTAGTCGCCTTCTACGACACGCAGGGAATAAGTGGGAAGTATTCTTTCTCCCCTATCCCCAGGGATGATATATATATATATATATATATATATATATATATATATATATATATATATATATATATATATATATATATTCCTAGGTTTACCAAATGGCGTCCTAGCTTCGTCTCTTCGATGTATATCAACTGACTGTTATATTCCTCTCTTGTATCTCCCCTGATGATGTGATTATTACACGAAAGTGCACTTGGGAACTTTTCGTGTTTCATTTTCCCCGTGGACTCATAGGAATATCTTGATCACGCGCAAAATTGTGATCCTTTCCAATATATATATATATATATATATATATATATATATATATATATATATATATATATATATATATATATATATATTATCCCTGGGGATAGGGGATGAAGAATACTTCCCACGTATTCCCTGCGTGTCGTAGAAGGCGACTAAAAGGGGAGGGAGCAGGAGGCTGGAAATCCTCCCCTCTCGTTTTTTTTTTTCTTTTTTTTAATTTTCCAAAAGAAGGAACAGAGGGGTGCCAGGTGAGGATATTCCACAAAGGCCCAGTCCTCTGTTCTTAACGCTACCTCGCTAATGCGGGAAATGGCGGATAGTTTAAAAGAAAGATATATATATATATATATATATATATATATATATATATATATATATATATATATATATATTTTTTTTTTTTTTTCCTTTTTTTTTGTTTTGTCGCTGTCTCCCGCGTTTGCGAGGTAGCGCAAGGAAACAGCCGAAAGAAATGGCCCAACCCACCCCCATACACATGTATATACATACGTCCACACACGCAAATATACATACCTACACAGCTTTCCATGGCCCACCCCAGACGCTTCACATGCCCTGATTCAATCCACTGAAAGCATGTCAACCCCGGTATACCACATCGATCCAACTCACTCTATTCCTTGACCTCCTTTCACCCTCCTGCATTTTCAGGCCCCGATTACACAAAATCTTTTTCACTCCACCTTTCCACCTCCAATTTGGTCTCCCACTTCTCCTCGTTCCCTCCACCTCCGACACATATATTTTCTTGGTCAATCTTTCCTCACTCATTCTCTCCATGTGCCCAAACCATTTCAAAACACCCTCTTCTGCTCTCTCAACCACGCTCTTTTTATTTCCACACATCTCTCTTACCCTTACGTTACTTACTCGATCAAACCACCTATCACCACACATTGTCCTCAAACATCTCATTTCCAACACATCCATCATCCTGCGCACAACTCTATCCATAGCCCACGCCTCGCAACCATACAACATTGTTGGAACCACTATTCCTTCAAACATACCCATTTTTGCTTTCCGAGATAATGCTCTCGACTTCCACACATTCTTCAAGGCTCCCAGAATTTTCGCCCCCTCCCCCACCCTATTATCCACTTCCGCTTCCATGGTTCCATCCGCTGCCAGATCCACTCCCAGATATCTAAAACACTTTACTTCCTCCAGTTTTTCTCCATTCAAACTTACCTCCCAATTGACTTGACCTTCAACCCTACTGTACCTAATAACCTTGCTCTTATTCATATTTACTCTTAACTTTCTTCTTTCACACACTTTACCAAACTCAGTCACCAGCTTCTGCAGTTTCTCACATGAATCAGCCACCAGCGCTGTATCATCAGCGAACAACAACTGACTCACTTCCCAAGCTCTCTCATCCCCAACAGACTTCATACTTGCCCCTCTTTCCAAAACTCTTGCATTCACCTCCCTAACAATCCATAAATTTGTTTATGGATATATATATATATATATATATATATATATATATATATATATATATATATATATATATATATATATATATATTCATATCTATTCATTTATTATACTTTGTCGCTGTCTCCCGCGTTAGCGAGGTAGCGCAAGGAAACAGGCAAGAGAACGGCCCAACCCACCCATATACACATGTATATACATACACTTACACACACACACACACACACACACACACACACAAATATATATTTATTTATTAACTAATTTTGCTTTGTCGCTGTCTCCCGCGTTTGCGAGGTAGCGCAAGGAAACAGACGAAAGAAATGGCCCAACCCACCCCATACACAATGTATATCCATACACGTCCACACACGCAAATATACATACCTATACATCTCAATGTACACATATATATACACACACAGACACATACATATATACCCATGCACACAATTCACACTGTCTGCCTTTATTCATTCCCATCGCCACCTCGCCACACATGGAATACCATCCCCCTCCCCCCTCATGTGTGCGAGGTAGCACTAGGAAAAGACAACAAAGGCCCCATTCGTTCACACTCAGTCTCTAGCTGTCATGCAATAATGCCCGAAACCACAGCTCCCTTTCCACATCCAGGCCCCACAGAACTTTCCATAGTTTACCCAAGACGCTTCACACGCCCTGGTTCAATCCACTGACAGCACGTCGACCCCGGTATACCACATCGTTCCAATTCACTCTATTCCTTGCACGCCTTTCAACCTCCTGTATCTTCAAGCCCCGATCGCTCAAAGTCTTTATCGCTCCATCCTTCCACGTCCAATTTGGTCTCCCACTTCTCCTCGTTTCCTCCACTTCTGACACATATATCCTCTTTGTCAATCTTTCCTCACTCATTCTCTCCATGTGACCAAACCATTTCAATACACTCTCCTCTGTTCTCTCAACCACACTCTTTTTATTTCCACACATCTCTCTTACTCTTTCATTACTTACTCGATCAAACACCTCACACCACATATTGTCCTCAAACATCTCATTTCCAACACATCCACCCTCCTCCGCACAACCCTATCTATAGCCCATGCCTCACAATCATATAACATTGCTGGAACCACTATTCCTTCAAACATACCCATTTTTGCTCTCCAAGATAACGTTCTCGCCTCCCACACATTCTTCAACGCTCCCAGTACCTTCGCCACCTCCCCCACCCTGTGACTCACTTCCATTTCCATGGTTTCATACGCTGCCAAATCCACTCCCAGACATCTAAAACACTTCACTTCCTCCAGTTTTCCTCCATTCAAACTTACCTCCCAACTAACTTGTCCCTCAAACCTACTGAACCTAATAATCTTGCTCTTATTCACATTTACTCTCAGCTTTCTTCTTTCACACACTTCACCAAACCTCCCAATTAACTTGTCCCTCGAAGCTACTGAACCTAATAATCTTGCTCTTATTCACATTTACTCTCAGCTTTCTTCTTTCACACACTTCACCAAACTCAGTCACTAACTTCTGCAGTTTCTCACCCGAATCAGCCACCATCGCTGTATCATCAGCGAACAACAACTGAATCACTTCCCAAGCCCTCTCATCCACAACAGACTGCATATTTGCCCCTCTCTCCAAAACTCTTGCATTCACCTCCATAACAACCCCATCCATAAACAAATTAAACAACCATGGAGACATTACGCACCCCTGCCGCAAACCGACATTCACTGGGAACCAATCACTTTCCTCTCTTCCTACTCGTACACATGCCTTACATCCTTGATAAAAACTTTTCACTGCTTCTAGCAACTTACTTCCCACACCATATACTTTTAATACTTTCCACAGAGTATCTCTATCAACTCTATCATATGCCTTCTCCAGATCTATACATATCCATCTGCTTTTCTAAGTACTTCTCACATACATTCTTCAAAGCAAACACCTGAGCCACACATCCTCTACCACTTCTGAAACCACATTGCTCTTCCCCAATCTGATGCTCTGTACATGCATTCACCCTCTTAATCAATACCCTCATATAATTTCTCAGGAATACTCAACAAACTTCTTTCTTTCTTTCAAACTATTCGCCATTTCCCGCGTTGGCGAGGTAGCGTTAAGAACAGAGAACTGGGCCATTGAGGGAATATGCTCACCTGGCCCCCTTCTCTGTTCCCTCTTTTGGAAAATTAAAAAAAAAAATAATGAGAGGGGAGGATTTCCAGCCCCCCGCTCCCTCCCCTTTTAGTCGCCTTCTACGACACGCAGGGGATATGTGGGAAGTATTCTTTCTCCCCTATCCCCAGGGATAACTCAACAAACTTATACCTCTGTAATTTGAACATTCACATTCATCCCCTTCGCCTTTGTACAATGGCACTATACATGCATTCCGCCAATCCTCAGGCACTTCACCATGAAACATACATACACTGAATATCTTCACCAACTAGTCAACAACAGTCACCCCCTCGCAAAGCTTTTACTACGTCTTCTCTGTTTACCAAATCATTCTCCCTGGCCCTCTCACTTCATACACCACCTCTACCAAAACACCCCATATCTGCCACTCTATCATGAAACACATTCAACGAACCTTCAAAATACTCACTCCATCTCCCTCTCACTTCACCACTACTTGTTATTACCTCCCCATTTGCCCCCTTCACCGATGTTCCCATTTGTTCTCTTGTCTTACGCACTTTATTTACCTCCTTCCAAAACATCATTTTATTCTCCCTAAAATTACAGGCATCTTTTGCGCAAGCCATCACTGCTCCCCTAAATACATCCCATTCCTCCTCCACTCCCCTTACGTCATTTGCTCTCACCTTTTTCCATTCTGCACTTAATCTCTCCTGGTACTTCCTCATACAAGTCTGATTTCCAAGCTCACTTACTCTTACCACTCTCTTCACCCCAACATCCTCTCTTCTTTTCTGAAAACTTCTACATATCTTCACCTTCGCCTCCACAAGATAATGATGAGACATCCCTCCAGCTGCCTCTCTCAGCACATTAATATCCAAAAGGCTCTCTTTCGCGCGCCTATCAATTAACATATAATCCAATAACGCTCTTTGGCCATCTCTCCTACTTAAATACGTACACTTATGTATATCTCTCTTTTTAAACCAAGTATCCCCAATCACCAGTTCTTTTTCAGCACACAAATCTACAAGCTCTTCACCATTTCCATTTACAACATGGAACATCCCATGTACACCAATTATACCCTCAACTGCCACATTACTCGCCTTTGCATTCAAATCACTCATCACTATAACCCGGTCTCGTGCATCAAAGCTACTAACACACTCACTCAGGTGCTCCCAAAACACTTGCCTCTCATGATCTTTCTTCTCATGACCAGGTGCATGGGCACCAATAATCACCAATCTCTCTCCATCCCTTTGAGTTTTACCCATATTAGTCCAGAGCTTACTTTCTTAAACTCTATCACATACTCCCACAACTCCTGTTTCAGGAGTAGTGCTACTCCTTCCTTTGCTCTTGTTCTCTCATCAACCCCTGACTTTACTCCCAAAACATTCCCAAACCACTCTTCTCCTTTACCCTTGAGCTTCGTTTCACTCAAAGCCAAAACATCCAGGTTCCTTTCCTCAAACATACCACCTGTTTCTCCTTTTTTCTCATCTTGGTTACATCCAAACACATGTAGACACTCCAATCTGAGCCGCAGAGGAGGATGAGCACTACCCATATGACTCCTGTTTCCCCTTTTAGAAAGTTAAAATATATCAAAAATCCACGGCAACATTACACAGCCCTGCCTCACACCTACATGTATGCCAAAACTTTCGCTCAGCTTTCTATCCACTCTTACACATGCATTTGTTACTCTATAAAAGGCTTTTACACCATCCAACAGTTGTCTCCTATACCATATATATCCACAACACATCCCACAAAATATTCCATTTGACTCTGTCATACGCTTTCTCCAGATCCACAAAAGCTGCATACAACTTCTTACCTTTCGCTAAATGCTTTTCCATGGTCATCTTTACTACAAAAATCTGATCCACACATCCCTTATCTTTTCTAAAACCACCGTGCTCTTCACTTATTTTGCATTCAGTCACTTCCATCACTCTGTCAATTAATATTCTTGCATACACTTTCCCTTGTATACTTAACAGACTTATTCCCCCCTAATTGTTACATACATCCTTAGCACCTTTTCCTTTGAATAAAGGAACAATAATAGCTTTCACCCAATCCTCAGGCACAACCTTCTGTTTCCGTGCTAAATTACATATAAGATGCATCCCACTCTATCACACTTTCTCCTTTATACTTCAGCATTTCAGCCATAATCTCTTTCACTCCAGGTGCCTTTCCTACGTACAGCCTCATTACTGCTCTTCTTACCTCCCTCTTTGCTATAGGCCCTGCACTTGTATCCTCTTCCTTCCATCCTCCAAACCTATTCATGTAACAACTGCTGCCTCTCCTTCTCTTAGCACAAATATCCACAAGATTACTTCCATTTTCATTTACTCCAGGTACTCCCCAATTACTAACTATCTCAACACTGTCATGATATCCCACTTTCACATTCATGTCGCCCAATATGACCACATTTCTCTCATTCTCAAAACCTATACAGTCATTAAAATTTCTCCAGAAAATCTTCATTTCATCCTTACCCTGTACAATCTTCATATTCACAGGCGTATACGGACATGCTCAGGCATACTTCACAATCCCAATCTTTCCTTTCACCCACATTATACTTGATCCATTCCACCCATGCTCTGTAACACCCTCCCATACTCTTGGTGATAGCAGTATTGCACATTCTTCTTTTCCTCTTCCCGATAATTTTCACTCATTCCCGTCGATACCACACCTCCTTCCATGCCCTCCCATAACTTGCAATCATGATTTCCATTTTCACTGTAACACACCCACCCTGCCCGACGATATGGGTTCCCCAATTCCTCGCTACAACTTTCAAACCTCTCCTCAAAATCTTCCTCCTCTTATTTTCACCAGTCATCCCATTTACGCCAACCCTTGTCGAGGATAGACGTGCTCTAACGACGCGCTCGGCGACAAGGTTTCAAACAGGTCTTTTTGTGAGCCGCTTGAATCTTAGTCAAATCCTCGAGTTGCCTATCCTAGATGCCATCGAGAATTTACCTGGGACTTTCTCCTTAGAGAAGGTCAGTATACTTCTTGTTTGTTCTGCGACGTGTTTGATAGGCTTTTGGTAGGTGTTAGAAAAAACAGGGAAGCCTGGAAAAACTAGATGATAGGATGAGAGGGTAGGAGGAAGATGGATTCTTGGCTGCGAAAGCGGTTGCAATACTGGAAATAAACACAGGGAGATCATCTAGGGCAGATAAGTTTGATAGATGGATAGCAACCGTTGAGACGAAGTTGGAAGATACTTCCATCCTCCAACTTACGAGGAAAACTTGTCGCCGCATTACCGAACAACCTACCAGCAACGAACTCTAATGCTGGTCGGTGAGATACCAGGACCAGACGTTCTGGTATGAATAAGATCTTGTGTTATGAGGGTGCTAGGATAAAACACGTCCTGGATAAGTTTGACGACATAGTCTCAAACAATTCCTAGGATGTGATTTTTGTCGTCCAGGTGGGGACGAACAATGCAGTTAATGGCAGATCGGAAGTAATACTAGCGAAGTATAAGGAACTTACTAACAAGTTCAAAGAAAGTCGTAGGAAGCTTATAAAATTAGGACTGCTGCCAATGTATGACGTCGATTCCTGTACCCTCAGCAGAATGCTGGGGAGAAACAGAAGAATCGAAGCTGTCTGCAGGGAGGAGGATAGTGTGTTGGGAAGACCTGTGGGACCATTTTAGTCATGATAGATCTCTGTACGTTGGTGATGGTCTTCTCTTAAATGGAATAGGGAAAGTCCGCCTTGGCAGAGTATAAGATGAGAACATTAGACCCTCTTTTAGATGAACTACTCAGGAGAGCAAATCACGGTCGAGCTAACGCAGGAACAAGGAAAATGGGGGTGAGGGAGAGGGTAGCTGTGGGAGGTGGGTCGGTGATGGGGGAATCTGAGCGTAAAAGGGATGTGAGGAACAAGGCGTCCAGTTTGACCACTACAATGGTGGCGGTAGAGGATGGATGGGAGGCTGGCAGTAAGGATCTTCGGGAATAGTGGTAACCTCACAGGAAGAGGACTTAGCAAAAAAAAGGTCAAGTAAGGTCAGTTGAGGACAACTTAAGCAGTATAAGTAGCGGGTTAGCACAGCTACAGGTCAACTCTCTAGTAACTTTTAAGACCGAGGTTGGTAGGGTACAATGCGGGGGGGGGGGGGGGGGGGGTAAGGCGGCCAACCTAAAACAGCTGGAGAACCGTCTTTCTCCTGCAGCTGCACACGACATAGACATTAACAGCGATAATACAAACACGCATCATACCGACAGTCAAAAAAGGCAAATTCAATCCAGAAATCAACTCCATAGAAAATAAGTTGGATATACATAAATGCCCGGAGCATCATTATGAAACACGATGAACTTATATCCTATGTAGTTATTGAAAAACCGAATATTATTGCAATATCAGAAACGTGGGTAAACTCTGAGAATAAACACTTAATCGCTGAGTTAGCAATACCCGGATACAGATTATTTACGAAAGGTCGCTTATACAGAGTGGGGGGGGGGTCTTGATCTACGTTGATATAACAATCTAAATGCTATCAAGATAAGCAAAGTAGAAACGCACACTTATGACTCTTTATATTGACAACCCCGACAAGTTCAAAAGTAAACTACGTCTCGGCGTTATTTACAGACCTTACAGACCTCCTAAGCAAAAAGAAGACGACGGTAAGATATGATACAACAGTAAAGAGGTTATAATAGAAGGAGACTTCAACAGTGCAAACATAAACTGGAACACGTTATCAGGTGACCGCAAGGGAACGAGACTAACGGAACTAGTTCGATTGAAGACGCTCTTCAAGAACACTTAATTAAAAAACTTGAGGTCAAAACAGTATTGATCTTGTCCTCACCAGTGACACAAACTTAATCAATTCTTGCGAAGTTGGTGAGAGTTTGTCAAATAGCGATCGCAGTTTGATTAGATGAAATAAACTTAGATTTTGAAATAAATGACAACAAACACTTGATCCCTGATTATAGGCAAGCAAATTTTGAAAACATTAAACACGAAATTCGCTGCGCCAAGTGGACAAAACTCCTTGACGTTCACACAGTACAGGAAATGTGGAATAATTCCAAAAAATAAAAAAAAAAATATAGAAACATTACTCAGGATAGAAAACAGACACATTCCACGAATTACGAAGAGAACTTGCAATATGGCAAAACCATCAAGGATGAAGAGGAGAATAGAAGGACTAATTGGCCAAAAGAAGAATACATATAAGAAATTAAAATCAATGGAAACCGATGAGAATCGCTGGGAATTAATCAAAATCCAAAGAGAATGTAAGAAGGTCATAAAACAGAGTAAACGCGAGGAAATAAAAATAACTTCTTTGAAAGTTAAGAATAATTCTAAGGAACTCTCGAACATGACACACTAACTACTGACGACAAGGAAATGACTATCATACTAAATTATTCCTTTAACTCCGTTTTCACAATTGAAGAAACATCTCGAATACCACAACCAATGAAAATGTTTCAAGGATCTGATGAAAAAGAGTTGAAAGTTAAGAAACAAAGAGCACTGAGGTACTTAAATACCTGGACCAATTAAATCCTAACAAATCCAACAGCCCAGATAACTTAGTTCCAAGATTTTTAAAAGAGGTCAGGAGACAGCTGATGTACTCTATAACAAAAATATTCAACTAATTTCTATTGAATGGTCAGGTGCCAACTGACTGGAAACTAGCAAATGTTACTCCTATATATAAACAAGGAGACAAAAAGTGTACCTTGAACTACCGCCCAATTAGCCTTACGTTAGTTTGGTAAAATGATGGAAAAAATAATACGAGATAAAATTGTCACGCTTCTAGATCACAAAATTATATCGGGCAACCAACACCGTTTCCGCAATAGAAGATCCTGCCTAGCGAATTTGCTGGAATTCTTTAATGTTATTTATCAGCATTGAGACCAAAAAGTACCCCGTCTGATTTCCAAAAGGCTTTTGATAAAGTACCTCACAAGAGCTCACGGAATCGGTAAAGAACTGTGTACATGGATCAGAGACTGGCTTACCGGAAGAAAGCAGCCACTGTAGTATTAAACGGCGAAGCCTCAGATTGGCTGGACGTAACGAGTGGAGTGCCACAGGGGTCGGTCCTGGGCCCAATTCTTTTCATAATGTACATTAATGACCTAGAACTCGGTCTCATATCTAAGATCTCTAAATTTGATGACGATACTAAACTAGGAAGTAGAGCTGTAAACAGGCGGGACTGCGAAATGATTGAAAGAGATCTTAACTTACTAGCAGTGTGGTCAGACAGATGGCAAATGAAGTTTAATGTAAACAAGTGTAAAGTTATGCACTTTGGAGACAAAATCATACGTTACGACTACAAACTATTCGTAAACTCTCTAATTAAAGTAAATGAAGAAAAGCACCTTGGAGTTGTCATTAGCAAACAATCTGAAATATACTAAACAGTGTCAAGCAGCAAGTTAAAAAGGCGACCAAATGTTATGTTTCATAGCCAGGAACATAGATCACAAGACACCAGAAACAATTCTCGCACTTCATAATTCTCTAGGAAGACCACACCTTGAATATGCAGTACAGTTTGATCCCCAAACTATAAAAAGGCGAGGAAAATTAGAGCAAGTACAAAGACGCGAGACAAAATTGACCGCATCCTTTAAAAATCTGTCATACGAAGAAAGGCTAAAACGATTGGATCTCTTCTCCCTTAAAAAATGTAGCCTTCGCGGCGACTTATCCAAGTGTTCGAAATTCTGAACAGGTCCAATAAAATGAATCACGAACATCTTTTCTAAATACAAGAAAATACGGTTACCAGGAAAAATGGAATAAAATCTATAGCTAAAAGATGTACTACGAACGTGGGAAAAAGCTTCTTTTCCCATAGGTGTGTTGAGCACTGGAATAAGTTACCGTCAGACATAGTGAATACCAATACTATAAATACCTTTAAAAAGTCGTTCAGACAAATATATAAATTCACGTACACTCTGAGAAACACGCTAGAAATAAACTGTATTAACGACAGCGGTAACGGGGACACTAGAATGCTAATGTGGAGCAACGGGGAGTCGGTGATAGCATTGAAAAAAAAAAAAAAAGATGCTGAGCGGAATCACATTTCTTTTGTCAAGTTAAACTCCTTGTTTTACTCTTTTTCCCCAGACAACCCAGCCGTGGGCCAATTAGACCCCATGTCGTCTGTCTTTATTATGTAAACTCATGTAAACACATTCAGCGCTATCACCCTCAATCACTCGTTTCTTTTAACCCTTGGCATAACCGGTAAACTCCAATGCCGCTTCTTAGCCTTTTGTGCCTCACCCTTGACAGGTCACTGGCAGAGGGCAACTCCAGTGCAGTGTTTCCAAAAGCAGAAAGGCGCCAAAACTGTCAAAACCTAAAAGTAATAGTACACTTCAGGTGATTGTCCAAATCTAAAAGTATTGCCTATCTATATACCTTGTGGTAGAATGTCAGACAATATCAGGAACTATACCTGGCAGTACTGGGTCTTCAAATTTCACTTGACTTGTAATCATGCCAAACTCACGCGAATGAGGGTGGATGTGTTGCAAATGAAATGTTTGAGGACAATATGTGGTGTGAGGTGGTCTGAACGAGTAAGTAATGCCAGGGTAAGAGAGTTATGTGGAAATATAAAGTGTGGTTGAGAAAGCAGAAGAGGGTGTGTTGAAATGGTTTGTGCACATGGAGATGATGAGTGAGGAAAGGTGGACAAAGAGGATATATGTGTCAGAGGTGGGGTGTACAAGGAGAAGCGGGAGACCAAATTGGAGGTGGAAGAATGGAGTGAATTCTTTTTTTCTTTTTTTGAGCGATCAAGACCTGAACATGCAGGAGGGTGAAAGGCGTGCACAGGATAGAGTGAACTGGAATGATGTGGTATACTGGGGTCAACGTGCCGTCAGTGGACTGAACCAGTGTATGTGAAACGTCTAGGGTAAACCATGGAAAGGTTTGTGGGGCCTGGGTGTGGAAAGCGAGTTGTGGCTTTGGTGCACTACACATGACATACATACGCTACACAGATGTACACATGTATATATTCATACTTTCTTGTCTTTATTCGTTCCCGGCGCTACCCCGTCCCACAGGAAATAGCATCGCTACCCCGTGCTTCAGCGAGGTAGCGCCAGGAAAACAGACAAAAAAAGCCACATTCGTCACACTCAGTCTCTAGCTGTCATCTGTAATGCACCAAAACTACAGCTCCCTTTCCACATCCAGGCCCCACAGACCTTTCCATGGTTTACCCCATACGTTTCACATGCCCTGGTTCAGTCCATTGGCAGCATGTCGACCCCGGTATATCACATAGTTCCAATTGACTCTATTCTTTGCTTGCCTCTCACCCTCCCGTATGTTCAGGCCCCGATCGTTCAAAATCTTTTTCACTCCATCATTCCACCTCCAATTTGGCCTCCTGCTTCTCCTTGCTCCCTCCACCTGTGACACATATATCCTCTTCGTCAATCTTTCCTCACTCATTCTCTCCATATGTCCAAACCATTTCAACACACCCTCTTTTGCTCTCTCAACCAAACTCTTTCTATTTCCACACATCTCTCTTACACTTTCATCATTTATTCGATCAAACCACCTCACACAACATATTGTCCTCAAACATTTCATTTCCAACACATCCACCCTCCTCCGTACAATACTGTCTATAACCTATGCTTCGCAACCATTTAACACTGTTGGAACCACTATTCCTTCAAACATACTTATTTTCACTCTCTGAGACAGCGTTCTATGTTTCCACACATTCTTCATCGCTCCCAGAACCTTCTCCCCCTCCCCTACAATGTGACTTAACCTCCGCTTCCATGTTTCCATTCGCTGCTCAGTCCACTCCCAGACATCTAAACACTTCACTGCCTTCAGTTTTTCTTCATTCACTCTTACATCGCAATTAACTTGTTCCTCAACCCTACTGACCCTAATAACCTTGCCCTTATTCACATTTACTCTCAACTTTCCCCTTTCACACACTTTACCAAACTCAGTCACCAACTTCTGCAGTTTCTCACTTGAATCAGTTGTGATATGGGGAGGTAGAGGTAAAAAGAAGTAGATGGTTTGGATGATTTCAGAGTGAGTATTATGTCGTTAAATTATCAGATTTGTAAGGACCTGGACTGCAATTAGTTCGGAGTGTATGTAGCAGAAGACAAGACTGATATGTTGTCAAAGCAAGTTGCAGGGGATTTTCTTACATCGTGAAAGTTAGTGAGGATGAGAAGAGGGTAATCAGTGGTTTATTGATGAGTTTTGCGTAAGTTTATTATTATAACTGGCATTAGTTTGTTGCTGGTCGTTGATAAATGTTTCACAGGTAAGTTTGTGTTCTTTATGAAAAGGAATGTTGTTGGTTCTAGTAAGGACTTCATTTGTATGGGTCTCGGCTGGCGTGGATTTTCATTTTTGTTTGCCATAGCTGGTTAATGTGGGATCCGTGGCCAATACTGGTGAGGACGGAGTTCCAATTGCTTATTTGTCTTTTAGAGATAAGGTTAGCGATGTTTAAAGTTTGGATTTCCCCTCTGATCATTACTGTTGGTGCTGTATGAGTCTGTTTCTCTGCTTTATGCCTTCTATGATCTGTAAGAAAAACGTTGGGTTCTATATCTTTCTATATCCTTGTGTTATGAGCTTCTTGCTGGCTTGGTTGGTGATATTATTGGTATGTATGGTGGCATGGTATAGAGATGAGAACTGATCTACGATGAAGTTTCTTGAGATCAAATTTGATGTATTGTGTAAGCCAGTCTGCTTTCCAATAATTTGTGAACGAGTTCCTTTTATCGTGGCTGTGTTGGTTAACTGGGTAAGCTGGTGTTATGAGGGTGGGTAAGCGGTCAAGACCGAGTTCATGTGGTGTGCTCCAGGCGGTCCTCATGTGTTGTGCTGGTGTGCATACGGAAGTGTTTGATAAGGTTGGCTGTTGGAGATGGTGGCTTGGGAGGCTGACGACTGGTTGTGCAGGCTGAGGTTGTTCAGAGAAAGAAATTGGTTTATGAGTAGTTCACCTGAGGGATCTTGGGTGTGTGCTGAGCCATGCAGGGTGGTGGGCAGTGAAATCTCATCATGTACGGGAGGTGCGGGTGTTGGTCAAACTCTGTGGAAGTATCTGCAAGGAAGTAGTGCGAGTGATTGAAAAGTGTAAAGACGGAGTGACAAGAGGTCAAGCGCAAGATGTAGATGCTGAAAAAAATGGCAGATGAAAGGTGGGTCGCGAAAGTACCAGTGAACTTCAAGAAGAATACTACTATATTCTGGAAGGAGGTGTCTGGTGGAAAGAGACCAAGAGAACAAATGGGAACGTCAGTGATGGAAGCAGATGGGGCATAGGTAACAGACAAATAAGATGTGAAAAAGGGTCCGACTATATTAAGGGCCTGTCATTATGTCAGATGATAGGGTGTCGGATGTAAGATGTTTGGGACAAGGCGGAACGCGAAGCGTTGGGAGTCATGACGAATGGATTAGTGAAAATAGAGGTGGTGAAAGTCCTACGTGAGATGAAGTGTGATAAAGCAGCAGGAGTGGATGGGATAGCTGTTGAGTTTTTGAAAAGAGTGGGTGACATTGTTGTTGACTGATTAGTTATGTATGGCCCAAGCTGAGGACAGGCAGAATGCATGTATAGTGCCATTATATAATGACATGAGGTATAAAAGTGTGAGGAGATTTTGATCGTGTAAGGAATGACAAAGTAAGAGCGAAGTGTGGTAGTAAGTGTACTCTGATTGAAAGAGGTGGCGAGGGTATGGTAAAATGTTTCGTACAGATGAAAATGGCTAGTGAAGAGAGACCAATGAAGAGGATCTACATGGCACAAGGGGTGGGAGTAAGAGGGAGGGGAAGACCCAGATGGAATGATGGAGTAAGAGAGGCTTTCAGGAGCCAGGGTCTGAACATCCAGGAGGGTGCGAGGCGCATACAGGAAAGAGCAAATGGATCCATGTGTTATCTGGGGGCAATCTACCATCACTGGGCTGATCCAGGGTATATGAAGCGGTCAGGGGAAACCAGGGAATGTCTTTTGTTGGTTGGTTGGTTAGCTGGGCTTTAGGCTTGTTGACTACCAGTGTAATCATGGCCGTCGACGTCAAAGCCACCAATCAAATAATCTTGCATTCCTTCTTCAGGAGTCAAAACTATTCTAAAGCTATAGCCACTTCCAGTATGACTTTAGCTTTGTTCCTCCAATCATCTTAGCTATAAATTTTCATTAGAAGTTCCAGAAGATACAATGTTCAGATTTTTAATGAAACAAACACTCTTGAATTACATGAGATGTTCCATCTTGAAAGATTTTCAGAATTTTCTCTCGTTCCACAGGCAAACGCCGCTTAGCACAATGACTGTAGTGAATCCAGTAATCACCATAGACAAAATCTAATAAGTTAAAATATACAGAAAACCTCCGCAGACTTACTACACCCAGGGTGCAGGGGAGGAGGACCAAAAACCTGGGTAAAATATCTTGGATAATTAGTCCTGAAAATTTTCTGTGAAGATTTTGACCAAAGGCTACATTAGAGTTTCACTCCAATCATTACTTAAGAAATTAACTCACTGGCATGGAATTACTAGCTCAAGGCACTGCCACGGAAATAGTTTGGATTATAATCTATGGTATGAGCCAAGTTAATCTGAACCATTGATAATCGTGACAAGATTCTGAAACATTGCCTTAAGATATAATTAATTATCTGAGACTTAAACCCATCAACTGCCAAGGCAATTAAGGCCGTCATCATCATCCTAAAATTTCCATTCGAAAAAATTTAAACACTTTTTTATGGAGTTGAAGAAAATAATGGAGATATATAATCTCTGCATTTATGTCCCTTGACTTTAGACACACAATTTATCGCATCCTTTATGTATTGGTGATAACTTGTAGGTGCACTAATGAATTATGGCATTTTTCATATTAAAATTTCTCATCAACTGCTCATAAAAACATTAGAAAGGATGAAAATCATATAATCAGATTTTCATCCAAAGTTTATTCTTCATTTTTCCTAAACAACAAAATAGAATAGTTTTTCTATATTAACAAATCTTAGAAAAAAAAAATGCGAAAAAAGAAACACTCGCTGCAGATCCAGTGGTTAAGTAGACATGCATAGTATCATAAGCGTGTGATCACAGCGACATTACCAGTTTCAAAACCTTTTTTTGGGGGGATCTTAGGCTTTATGAGTGAGTCTTCTTTATCAAATATTGAGGATCCAGCTGAATCAAAAGTTATCAATTGTACAAGTCAGGAAGACTCGCAATGATGCTTCATAAGTATTTTGTAGTTATTTCTTATCCCAAATTGATCAGAAGAAATGGACCAAACAGTATGCTGATTTTTTTTCTTTTTTTTTATGTCACTACTCAAGATTTTTTTTTCGCATACGTCGCCTGGGTGGAGAAAGATGAGGATTGGTGATGGTTGGTGGGTATTTGCTTCAATGTTCTGTGCTGAGAATCACACTAACTTGAATAATGAACTCAACATCTTGTGGCCATCCACAACACCACTAAACATGAGATGGATGAGAAGATTAACAGAAATAATGAAGAATAAGGATCTTTAAGGGACATTGTTACAGGAAAATCAGAACAGAAACACAATGAAATTATAATTTCTCATTAAACGATTCCCAAACCTTAGGGTCAGCATGGAATTGGGGAACAGGAAACGGAGGACAGAGTACAGCCTACCTGAAGGTCCATGATAGCCATCACCAGGCCTGGTTAGGTCAGTTAAATTAGAAAGCCAACATGAAGGACCCATGATAGCCACCATCACCCCCACCCGGCTATTAGGTCTACCTGAAATAGTTTCCAGGTGTCTTCTACCCGTGGTGGTCCTGATGGCTACAGGCAAAGTGTTGAAGACTCTTGGGCTTCAGAAGTTTGTGTTCTCTTATCGTGCATATTGCACTTTCGGATTTCTGAGACATTGTTTGCCAGATTTCTAAGCCTGTCGTGCCAGTAAAAAGTTATTACCGAGCGTACGGCTGGCACCGAGCATTCTCAGATTTTCTAAGTACAGATGATCTCTCCCGTCTGTGCTCAAGGACTTATGGTTCAGAGATTTCAGCCCATCCCTGTAATTCAGTTACTTTATCACACATTAATGTACGCCGTGAAAGATCTCGCACCACTTTCTAAATCTGCAATTTCGCCTATCTTTTAGGGCGATGTTAGAAGAATTTTTTTCCTTGTGAAAGAATTAGCGTCTTGAAAAGTGTCAGCATTGTTTTTTCTTGCCGTATCTTGAAACTCCGCAGTATCCACCCCCTCATCTTTCTAGAGGAGGCAACCGTTGTTTTGTTGAGCTCACTGAAGGGTCGGTCATTTGACTTTATTACTCCGAGGCTTTCACTTTATTCACTTGGTTTGTTAGCGTCTGTGTCCGTCTGGTATTACTTTGGATTGCTTCATTTCCTTCATTACTGAGGAGCTAAAGTTCTCCTTTATAAAGATTAAGTTTGGATTGATTATAAAAGCAAACCTGAAGGATACATGATAACTTATTACCGCGTTCAGCTAGGGTGAGTTAAAAAGCCACCCTGAGGGACCATTGTACCCGTCATCTCGCCTAGCTTTGTTAAGAGATTAAGTTAAAATGTCACTCTGAAGAGCCCATGGTGGCCCCATTCAACTCGAACCACTAGTTTAGGTTCAAAAGCCTAACTGAAGACTCATGATAGCCTTATGCCCTCCGGCTAGGTTGTAGGTTAGAGGAAAAAAAAAAAAAAGACAAAATAAACTACCCGGTAGGCCCTTGAGAGTCATTACCCGACTACGTTAAGATAAGTTCGATTAAGAAGCCTACCTGATGGGCCCATGATAGCCATCACCTCGCCCGGCTTGCAGGATCCGCCCACCCGCGTCAAGATAGACGTCTTGCCGATGGTCAGACTGACATCGGTGAAGACTACCTCGAGAGGCCGTCTCCGTGGCCAGCCAACAGTCACCCTGGAGAAGATGAAACAATGGGTTACCTTATTTCATTAACATTTATTGGTCATTATATTAGGAGACTAAATAACTATTGTCGTCAATAAATAATATATCAGCAATGGAGGAACAACCTTGTATGTTAATGCCTTCTATGCGACGGGAATGATACTTTTCACAATATAATAACCTCAGTGTGATAGTGATTATTCTAAATCTGAATTACATAACAACATATCTTTGTAGAAAGGAAATGAGGGGTTATCTACAGCAATGCGTGGTATGCGTAAGATAACTACTTCTGAATACACATAAGCCAAATCTATTTGGCTTATTACTCCGAATGTACAAGTATAGTTAGTAAAACATGCGGTGTTCTAAACCATTTTAATGATTCTGTCTCGATCAGTAAGTCCAAAGCTGTAAGAACAAATACAATGACGGTGGAGCAGACCTGAAAGTGTGACTGGTGAGATGTATGAATATCAATTTATACTCTGAGAAGTGAGCGGTTGCTTGATGCCTAACCTTACTATTAACCAAATATATTTCCACTTTAAAAAGAGAAAAATTATAAATCAATTCATTGAAAATTCTGTTGTTAATATGTAGAAAGGTTAAAGCCCTCCTCAATCTTTACCATCTTTGTTCCTCTGTTTGAACCTGACAGTAACAGATGGGGCCGGTCAAGACTAGTGTTATGTAAGAAATTCGAGCAGCCGCTCTTCGTAGACACTTGCCAGCCATCAAACTTACACAGCACTTACATATCCTTATGGAGTTCTTCAGCTGTGGTGGAAATTGGTTCTGTATATATTCTCTCGTTCGTACTGCCTCTATCACTGATAATACCATAAAATATAGTCGAAAGTTTGTAGTCTTTGGGTGTATTTTTTTTCCAGCGAGTTTCTTTAAATCGGCGCTTCATGTGTATGTGATCTACTACAAAATATAAAGGGAAGCATAAACAAATCTACATTTTAGCCACCCAGCTTAGCCTTCCCTGAAGTCAACAATTGCTACAGAAGTTCAGTTCACTCTCATTACTAAATGTATCTACATATAGTAAAGGTTCTGGATAAGTCTCTTTGGCTACTGATAGCCATTAGATCGACCAACATGCTCACAGTCAATACTTTACCTTTCCTCATGCACCCCTGGTACCCACTTATCATCCTACATCAAAGGCAGGAATGAACAGTTAGGGCCTAACTAGACTGACGCTTGGTCTACACACTACGACGCTTCAAGTATGTTCCTCGTTCCAGGCTCTAAACCTCCAACATCCACTATACTCTGGTAACATCACCAGCAGTAGGTGTAACGTTCTGACCCATCATCACATATGCTACATTTTCTCCACATTGATTTTTGATATCTATCCATTATGGTTTTACCATCTTCAAAATCATCCCTCTGTGTATTTCTCAACTTCCCTCTCACATATTTGTTTAATCATCTGGGAAGTACGACTTTTGAGTACAATGATACGACCATTGAGCACAATGGCACAACCCGTGGGTATGACCTTTGATCTAACCTAAACTTAGGGCATTACGGATTTGTAGTCCAGAGTTTATTGATGATGAGTTTGAGAAGATATATTCTATTGGATCTCAGTTAAAGTACCCTAGATCTTTCGTTGATAAATCCCTTAAGTTAGCAAAGAAATCATTTTATGGAGTTGAGCCCAAACCTCCCATTGACACCAAGAATCTTTTAGTTCTCCCTTTTGATAATAATTTTACTTTACTTCTCACGTTGCTTAAATCCTTTAATGTAAAAGTTGCCTTCAGTAACAATAATACAATAAAGAATATCTTAATCAGGAATTCACCAGAAAATTCTCCTGGATGCATCTGTAAAATGCCATGTAGAAATTGTGATAAGTTCTATGTTGGGCATACTGGTAAGGATCTTTCTGTTAGACTTAAGCAAAATCAATATAGTATAAGAACAGGACAAGAATCAAATGTCTTGTTTAATCACGCTACAAACTATGATCATTGTATTGACTGGAGTAATGCCATCTCAGTTATTAACTCTAACTCCACTACCACGAGAAATATAATTGAATCTTCTATTACCAAATACACAAAGAATTATAACCTTGATATTAGTGAAGGTCTATACAAATTGGATAACATTGTTGATAGAATTTCTAAACAATTCACCTTCTTGTCCACATAATAAGTTTATGATACGCTCGTTGTCTGTCTTGGACAATCACATGTTTACCAAATGGCGTCCTGGCTACGTCTCTTCGTTATATATCAATTGACTGTTATATTTCTCTCTTATGTCTCCTCTGATGATGTGATTATTACACGAAAGTGCATTTGGGAACTTATCGTGTTTCATTTTCCTCATGGACTCACAGGAATATACTTGATCACGCGCAAAATTGTGATCCTTTCCAATATATATATATCTTTTCTTTTTTTCTTTCATACTATTCGCCATTTCCCGCGTTAGCGAGGTAACGTTAAGAACAGAGGACTGGGCCTTTGAGGGAATATCCTCACCTGGCCCCCTTCTCTGTTCCTTCTTTTGGAAAGATAAAAAAAAAAAAAGAGGGGAGGATTTCCAGCCCCCCGCTCCCTTCCCTTTTAGTCGCCTTCTACAACATGCAGGGAATACGTGGGAAGTATTCTTTCTCCCCTATCCCCAGGGATGAATATATATATATATATATATATATATATATATATATATATATATATATATATATATATATATATATATATATATATATATATGTGTGTGTGTGTGTGTGTGTGTGTGTGTGTGTGTGTGTGTGTATTTCATGTGTATACGAGTGGATGGGTCTTTCTTTGTCTGTTTCCTAGCACAACACCACTGACGCGGGAAACAGCAATCAAGTTTAATAATACTAATACTAATAATAATAATGATAATAATAATAATAATAATAATAATAATATATATACATATATATACTTTTTTTTTTTTTTTTTTTTTTTTTTTTTTTTTTTCCAAAAGAGGGAACAGAGAGGGGGCCCAGGTGAGGATATTCCCTCAAGGCCCCAGTCCTCTGTTCTCAACGCTACCTCGCTAATGCGGGAAATGGCGAATAGTATGAAAGAAAGAAAAAAATATACATATATATATTGACATTTACCCGCACCAAGAGGTCAAGAAGTGTGATGTGTTGCCTATGCAAGTTGAGTGCAGCAGAGCACAGGAGTAAGTCTTCTGTGTCTTTCGAAGACACATAAGTCCTGGTATCCTGTGATACAGTGAATCTGTGTTTTTTGTATTGAACAGATGAGAGGTGAAGAAAGGTTGACAAAGAGGATATATGTGTCAGAGGTGAAGGGAACAAGGAGAAACAGGATATCAAATTGTAAGTGGAAGGATGGAGTGAAAAACATTATGAGCAATTGGGGCCTGAACATACAGGAGGGTGAGAGGCGAGCAAGGAACAGAGTGAATTGGAATGATGTGGTATACGGGGTCGCCTGAACCAGGGCATGTGAAACATCTGTGGTAAACCATGGAAGGGTCTGTGGGCCCTGGATGTGGACAGGAAGCTGTGGTTTCGGTGCATTACACATGACAACAAGAGACCGAGTGTGAATGAGTGTGGCCTTTTTTGTCTGTTTTCCTGGCTCTACCTCACTGAAGCAGGGGGTAGCGATGCTGTTTCTTGTGGGGCAGGGGAGAGCCAGAAATGGATGAAGGCAAGCAAGTACATGTGTGCAAATGTTTATGTCTGTGTACAAGTATGTATATGTATGTGTATGTCAGTGTTTGGGCGTTATGTATATACATGTGTATATGAGTAGATGGGCCATTCTTCGTCTGTTTCCTGGCACTACCTCACTGATGCGGAAAACAGCGATTTAGTATAATAATAAAATAAATAATACCTCACTGATGTAGGGAAACGGCAATCAAGTATAATAAATATAATATATATATATATATATATATATATATATATATATATATATATATATATATATATATATATATTTTTTTTTTTTTTTTTTTTTTTCTTTTTTTTTTTGCTTTGTCGCTGTCTCCCGCGTTAGCGAGGTAGCGCAAGGAAACAGACGAAAGAAATGGCCCAACCCACCCCCATACACATGTATATACATACGTCCACACACGCAAATATACATACCTACACAGCTTTCCACGGTTTACCCCAGACGCTTCACATGCCTTGATTCAATCCACTGACAGCACGTTAACCCCGGTATACCACATCGATCCAACTCACTCTATTCCTTGCCCTCCTTTCACCCTCCTGCATGATCAGGCCCCGATCACACAAAATCTTTTTCACTCCATCTTTCCACCTCCAATTTGGTCTCCCTCTTCTCCTCGTTCCCTCCACCTCCGACACATATATCCTCTTGGTCAATCTTTCCTCACTCATTCTCTCCATGTGCCCAAACCATTTCAAAACACCCTCTTCTGCTCTCTCAACCACGCTCTTTTTATTTCCACACATCTCTCTTACCCTTACGTTACTTATTCGAACAAACCACCTCACACCACACATTGTCCTCAAACATCTCATTTCCAGCACATCCATCCTCCTGCGCACAACTCTATCCATAGCCCACGCCTCGCAACCATACAACATTGTTGGAACCACTATTCCTTCAAACATACCCATTTTTGCTTTCCGAGATAATGTTCTCGACTTCCACACATTCTTCAAGGCTCCCAGAATTTTCGCCCCCTCCCCCACCCTATGATCCACTTCCGCTTCCATGGTTCCATCCGCTGCCAGATCCACTCCCAGATATCTAAAACACTTCACTTCCTCCAGTTTTTCTCCATTCCAACTTACCTCCCAATTGACTTGACCCTCAACCCTACTGTACCTAATAACCTTGCTCTTATTCACATTTACTCTTAACTTTCTTCTTTCACACACTTTACCAAACTCAGTCACCAGCTTCTGCAGTTTCTCACATGAATCAGCCACCAGCGCTGTATCATCAGCGAACAACAACTGACTCACTTCCTAAGCTCTCTCATCCCCAACAGACTTCATACTTGCCCCTCTTTCCAAAAGTCTCGCATTCACCTCCCTAACAACCCCATCCATAAACAAATTGCTTTGAAGAATGTATGTGAGAAATACTTAGAAAAGCAAATGGATTTGTATGTAGCATTTATGGATCTGGAGAAGGCATATGATAGAGTTGATAGAGATGCTCTGTGGAAGGTATTAAGAATATATGGTGTGGGAGGCAAGTTGTTAGAAGCAGTGAAAAGTTTTTATCGAGGATGTAAGGCATGTGTACGTGTAGGAAGAGAGGAAAGTGATTGGTTCTCAGTGAATGTAGGTTTGCGGCAGGGGTGTGTGATGTCTCCATGGTTGTTTAATTTGTTTATGGATATATATATATATATATATATATATATATATATATATATATATATATATATATATATATATATATATATATATATGGGGTTGTTAGGGAGGTGAATGCAAGAGTTTTGGAAAGAGGGGCAAGTATGAAGTCTGTTGGGGATGAGAGAGCTTGGGAGGTGAGTCAGTTGTTGTTCGCTGATGATACAGCGCTGGTGGCTGATTCATGTGAGAAACTGCAGAAGCTGGTGACTGAGTTTGGTAAAGTGTGTGAAAGAAGAAAGTTAAGAGTAAATGTGAATAAGAGCAAGGTAATCAGGTACAGTAGGGTTGAGGGTCAGGTCATTTGGGAGGTAAGTTTAAATGGAGAAAAACTGGAGGAAGTAAAGTGTTTTAGATATCTGGGAGTGGATCTGGCAGCGGATGGAACCATGGAAGCGGAAGTGGATCATAGGGTGGGGGAGGGGGCGAAAATTCTGGGAGCCTTGAAGAATGTGTGGAAGTCGAGAACATTATCTCGGAAAGCAAAAATGGGTATGTTTGAAGGAATAGTGGTTCCAACGATGTTGTATGGTTGCGAGGCGTGGGCTATGGATAGAGTTGTGCGCAGGAGGATGGATGTGCTGGAAATGAGATGTTTGAGGACAATGTGTGGTGTGAGGTGGTTTGATCGAGTAAGTAACGTAAGGGTAAGAGAGATGTGTGGAAATAAAAAGATCGTGGTTGAGAGAACAGAAGAGGGTGTTTTGAAATGGTTTGGGCACATGAAGAGAATGAGTGAGGAAAGATTGACCAAGAGGATATATATGTCGGAGGTGGAGGGAACGAGAAGTGGGAGACCAAATTGGAGGTGGAAAGATGGAGTGAAAAAGATTTTGTGTGATCGGGGCCAGAACATGCAGGAGGGTGAAAGGAGGGCAAGGAATAGAGTGAATTGGATCGATGTGGTATACCGGGGTTGACGTGCTGTCAGTGGATTGAATCAGGGCACGTGAAGCGTCTGGGGTGGGCCATGGAAAGCTGTGTAGGTATGTATATTTGCGTGTGTGGACGTATGTATATACATGTGTATGGGGGTGGGTTAGGTCATTTCTTTCGTCTGTTTCCTTGCGCTTCCTCGCAAACGCGGGAGACAGCGACAAAGAAAGAAAATATATATATATATATATATATATATATATATATATATATATATATATATATATATATATATATATATATATATATATATATGGATGGGGTTGTTAGGGAGGTAAATGCAAGAGTTTTGGAAAGAGGGGCAAGTATGAAGTCTATTGGGGATGAGAGAGCTTGGGAAGTGAGTCAGTTGTTGTTCGCTGATGATACAGCACTGGTAGCTGATTCATGTGAGAAACTGCAGAAGCTGGTGACTGAGTTTGGTAAAGTGTGTGAAAGAAGAAAGTTAAGAGTAAATGTGAATAAGAGCAAGGTTATTAGGTACAGTAGGGTTGAGGGTCAATTCAATTGGGAGGTGAGTTTGAATGGAGAAAAACTGGAGGAAGTAAAGTGTTTTAGATATCTGGGAGTGGATCTGGCAGCGGATGGAACCATGGAAGCGGAAGTGGATCATAGGGTGGGGGAGGGGGCGAAAATCCTGGGAGCCTTGAAGAATGTGTGGAAGTCGAGAACATTATCTCGGAAAGCAAAAATGGGTATGTTTGAAGGAATAGTGGTTCCAACAATGTTGTATAGTTGCGAGGCGTGGGCTATGGATAGAATCGTGCGCAGGAGGATGGATGTGCTGGAAATGAGATGTTTGAGGACAATGTGTGGTGTGAGGTGGTTTGATCGAGTAAGTAACGTAAGGGTAAGAGAGATGTGTGGAAATAAAAAGAGCGTGGTTGAGAGAGCAGAAGAGGGTGTTTTGAAATGGTTTGGGCACATGGAGAGAATGAGTGAGGAAAGATTGACCAAGAGGATATATGTGTCCGAGGTGGAGGGAACGAGAAGTGGGAGACCAAATTGGAGGTGGAAAGATGGAGTGAAAAAGATTTTGTGTGATCGGGGCCTGAACATGCAGGAGGGTGAAAGTTTCCCCTCTTTTTTCCCCCCCACCCCCCGGGGACACTTTAATTTTCCCCCTTGGTAAAAATTTTTTTCCTCCCCTCTTTTTTTTTCCCAGGGTGCCCAAAACCCCCAATTTCAAAAACCCTCTTCGGGCTCTCTAAAACCACCCCCCCTTTTTTTTTTTTTCCACAAAATCCCCCCCCCTTACCCTTACTTAAATTTTTAAACTGGGACCCAAAACCACCCCCCAACACCACACTTTGCCCCCCCCTCAAACATCCCCCCTTTCCCCCAGCACACCCAAACCCCCCCCGGGCGAAACCCCCCTCAAATCCATAGCCCCCCCCCCTCGAACCTACAACTTTGGGTTTGGAAACCCACTTTTCCCCCCTTTTCAAACATACCCTTTTTTTTTTCCCTTTCCCCGAGATAATGTTCCGACTTCCACCCCTTTCCCCTTCCCAAGGGGCCCCCCCCGGATTTTCCCCCCCCTTCCCCCCCCCCCCAAAATAAATTCCATTTTCCCCCCCTTCCAGGGTTTTTCCCCCACCCGGGCCTCCCCGGGACCCAAAACCCCCAAAAATATCAAAAAACATTTTATTTTTCCCCCTTTTTTTTTTCCTCCATTAAAAACAAAACCCCCCCCAAGGGGATTTTGCCCCTAAAACCCTCCCCTTGAAAATTTAAATTAACCCTTGTTTCCTTTTTCCCACTTTTTTAACTTTTTAATTTTTTCTTTTTTTCCCCCCACATTTTTTCCCAAACTCAGCCCCCCAGCTTCTGCATTTTCCCCTTTCACATAAAAATCGGCCCCCCCCCAACGTTTTGAAACCAATCAGCGAACAACAACTGCCCTCATTTCCCCAAACCCCTCTCCCCACCCCCCCAACAGATTTTCCAAAAAATTTTTCCCCCCCTCTTTTTTCCAAAAAAACCCCTTTAAAAAAATTTCCCTCCCAAACCAACCCCATCCATAAAAAAATTTTAAAAAACCCATGGAAAAAACAAAAACCCCCCGGGCCGAAAAAACCCTTCCATTCACGGGAAAACCAATTTAAATTTTTTCCTCCCCCTTCCAAAACACTTTCCACAGGGCCCTTCCCCTTTTCCTCGAAAAAAACCCTTTTCCCACGGGTTTTTTCAAAAACCAACTTCCCCCCAAAAACCATAAAATTTCTTAATACCTTTCCCAAAAGAGAAATTTTCTACCCCCTTATATCCCCCTTTTTCCCCCAGACCCAAAAAATCTACATCCCCAAAACCCCATTTCCCCTTTTTTCCTAATTTTAATTTCCCCACAAAACTTTTCCCCTTCCCCAAAGAAAAAACCCCTAAACCCCACACATTTCCCCCTTTTCCCCTAAAACCCCACCCCGGCCCCCCCAATCGAGGTTTTTTGTAAATCCCCTTCCCCCCCTTCTAAATCAATACCCCCCCCTTTAAAAATTTTTTTACCGGGAAAATTCCCCCCAAAAAATTTTATACCCCCCCTTTTTTAATTTGGGGCACCCCCAACTCTTACCCCCCTTTCCCTTTTTTGTAAAAGGGGAAAATTTATCCAAAACGTTTTTTCCCCAAATTCCCAGGCACCTAAAAAATAAAGGCCCAAAAAAACCATAATTAAAAAACCTTTAAACCAAACCAGCCCCAAAAATAAAGTCCCCCCTTTTTTTTTTTTTTTAAATTTTCCCCCCACTGAAAAATTCCCCACCCCAAACCCCCTGTTTTTCCCCTTGGGGGCCGGGCCCCTTTTTCATTTTCCCCCGAAAATTTTTTTTTTTCCCAAAACCTTTTTTCCCCTCTTTTTTAAACCAAACTTTTTCCCCCCCCTTAACCCCCTTTTCCCCCTTTTCCCACCCCCCCTCGCCCCAAAACCCCACCCAAAATATCTCCCCACTCTATCATCAAACCATTAAAACCAAAACCTTTCCCAAAAAAAACTCCCCCTTCCAAAACCCCCTTTTTCTCCCCCCCAACCCCCACAAATTTGGGTTTTTTTTAAACCCCCCCCCTTTTTTGGCCCTTCATTGAAGTTCCCTTTTTGGCCCCCCTTTGTTTTTCCCGAAAATTTTTTAATTTACCCCCCTTCCCAAAAAACCATCTTTTTTTTTTCCCTCCCAAAAAAAATTTAATGTTTAATCCCCTTCCCCCCCCAAATCCCCATTTCCCCCCTTTTTTTCCACCCCCTTAAAACCTTTTTCTTTTTGACCCCCCCCTTGCCCTTTTCCTTTTTATACTTTCCCCACCCCCAAGGGAAAAAAGTTTTTTCCCTGAAAAAAAATTTTCCCCCCCAAAAATTTGCCCCCTCTTTTCCCCCCTTTCATAAAAAAAAATCTTACTTTTTTTCCAACCCCAACCACCCCAACTCCCCTTTCTAATAAACCCCACCCCCCCCAACTTTTCCCCCTCCCCAACAAAAATTTTTTTTGGCCGCCCAAATTCCCCACGGGTTTCCCCAAAATTAAACTTTCCCTTTTCCCCCCCCCCCCCACCCCCCCTTTTTATTTTTCCCTTTGGTTTTCTCCCCTTTTTCCCAAATTTCTGTAAAAAGCCCCTCCCCTTGGTCCCCTTCCCCCCCCCAACAAGTTTTTCCTTCCCAAGCTAAACTTACCCCTAAACCCCCCCCTTTTAAAACCCCAAAAATTTCATTTCTTTTTTTTTCCTTGAAAACCCAAAACAAACCCTTCCCCCTTTTAAGCCCCCCCCACAAGTTTAATTGATCAGACATCCCCCCAGTTTGAAACCCTCCCAAACTTTAAAAACCAACCCAAAAAAAAAGCCCCTCCCCCTTTCCCGCCCCCCTGCCCAAATTAAAAACGAAACCCAAAAAACCCGTTTTCTCGGGCCCCCTTTCCCCTTACTTACATACTTTATATTTTATGTATGCGACAAAGAAAAAAAGAAAAAAAAAAAAAAAAAAATATATATATAATATATTTTAAAATATTTTATATATAAAAAAAATTTAAAATTTATATATATTTTATATATATATATAAAATATATATTTTTATAAAAATATATATTATATATAAAATTATATATTTTTTATTTTGCTTTGTCGCGGGCTCCCGCTTTTCCCGGGGGTAGCGCAAGGAAACGGGCAAAAAAAAATGGAAAAAACCCCCCACATGTATATACTTTCCCGCCCCACAAACGAAAATTTTTACATCCCCATAAAAATCTCAATGTACACAGATATTTAAAACACAGACAATACATATATACCATGCACACAATTCAAAATGTCTTTTTTTAAATTCTTTCCCCATCCCAAATCGCCACACATGGAAAAAACCCCCCCTTCCCCCCTCATGTGTGCGAGGTAGGGCTGGAAAAAGAAAAAAAGGCCCCTTTTTCCCCACTTGGTTTTCTAGCTTCATCAAAAATGCCCGAAACCCCCCGCTCCCTTTCCAAAACCAAAGCCCACAAAAATTTCCATGGTTTCCCCCAGACGCTTCAATGCCCTGATTCAATCCATTGAAAACCCCGGGCCCCCCGGTTTTCCCAACATCGATCCAATTCACTCTATTCCTTGTACCCCTTTCCCCCTCCTGCATTTTCGGGCCCCCCAAACACTAAAAATCTTTTCCACTCCATCTTTCCCCCTTTCCAATTTGGTTTCCCCTTCTCCTGTTCCCTCCACCCCCGGACCCTTTAATCCCTTGGTCAATCTTTCCTCACTCATTCTCAAAAAGGGGCCCAAACCATTTCAAAAACCCTTTTTGCTCTCTCATCCACGCTCTTTTTATTTCCACACATCTCTCTTACCCTTACGTTACTTACTCGATCAAACCACCTCACACCACACATTGTCCTCAAACATCTCATTTCCAGCACATCCATCCTCCTGCGCACAACTCTATCCATAGCCCACACCTCGCAACCATACAACATTGTTGGAACCACTATTCCTTCAAACATACCCATTTTTGCTTTCCGAGATAATGCTCTCGACTTCCACACATTCTTCAAGGCTCCCAGGATTTTCGCCCCCTCCCCCACCCTATGATCCACTTCCGCTTCCATGGTTCCATCCGCTGCCAGATCCACTCCCAGATATCTAAAACACTTTACTTCCTCCAGTTTTTCTCCATTCAAACTTACCTCCCAATTGACTTGACCCTCAACCCTACTGTACCTAATAACCTTGCTCTTATTCACATTTACTCTTAACTTTCTTCTTTCACACACTTTACCAAACTCAGTCACCAGCTTCTGCAGTTTCTCACATGAATCAGCCACCAGCACTGTATCATCAGCAAACAACAACTGACTCACTTCCCAAGCTCTATCATCCCCAACAGACTTCATACTTGCCCCTCTTTCCAAAACTCTTACATTCACCTCCCTAACAACCCCATCCATAAACAAATTAAACAAACATGGAGACAACACACACCCCTGCCGCAAACCTACATTCACTGAGAACCAATCACTTTCCTCTCTTCCTACACGTACACATGCCTTACATCCTCGATAAAAACTTTTCACTGCTTCTAACAACTTGCCTCCCACACCATATATTCTTAATACCTTCCACAGAGCATCTCTATCAACTCTATCATATGCCTTCTCCAGATCCATAAATGCTACATACAAATCCATTTGCTTTTCTAAGTATTTCTCACATACATTCTTCAAAGCAAACACCTGATCCACACATCCTCTACCACTTCTGAAACCACACTGCTCTTCCCCAATCTGATGCTCTGTACATGCCTTCACTCTCTCAATCAATACCCTCCCATATAATTTACCAGGAATACTCAACAAACTTATACCTCTGTAATTTGAGCACTCACTCTTATCCCCTTTGCCTTTGTACAGTGGCACTATGCACGCATTCCGCCAATCCTCAGGCACCTCACAATGAGTCATACATACATTAAATAACCTTACCAACCAGTCAATAATACAGTCACCCCCTTTTTTAATAAATTCCACTGCAATACCATCCAAACCTGCTGCCTTGCCGGCTTTCATCTTCCGCAAAGCTTTTACTACCTCTTCTCTGTTTACCAAATCATTTTCCCTAACCCTCTCACTTTGCACACCACCTCGACCAAAACACCCTATATCTGCCACTCTATCATCAAACACATTCAACAAACCTTCAAAATACTCACTCCATCTCCTTCTCACATCACCACTACTTGTTATCACCTCCCCATTTGCGCCCTTCACTGAAGTTCCCATTTGCTCCCTTGTCTTACGCACTTTATTTACCTCCTTCCAGAACATCTTTTTATTCTCCCTAAAATTTAATGATAATCTCTCACCCCAAATCTCATTTGCCCTCTTTTTCACCTCTTGCACCTTTCTCTTGACCTCCTGTCTCTTTCTTTTATACATCTCCCACTCAATTGCAGTTTTTCCCTGCAAAAATCGTCCAAATGCCTCTCTCTTCTCTTTCACTAATAATCTTACTTCTTCATCCCACCACTCACTCCCCTTTCTAATCAATCCACCTCCCACTCTTCTCATGCCACAAGCATCTTTTGCGCAATCCATCACTGATTCCCTAAATACATCCTATTCCTCCCCCACTCCCCTTACTTCCATTGTTCTCACCTTTTTCCATTCTGTACTCAGTCTCTCCTGGTACTTCCTCACACAAGTCTCCTTCCCAAGCTCACTTACTCTCACCACCCTCTTCACCCCAACATTCACTCTTCTTTTCTGAAAACCCATACAAATCTTCACCTTAGCCTCCACAAGATATTGATCAGACATCCCTCCAGTTGCACCTCTCAGCACATTAACATCCAAAAGTCTCTCTTTCGCGCACCTGTCAATTAACACGTAATCCAATAACGCTCTCTGGCCATCTTTCATACTTACATACGTATACTTATGTATATCTCGCTTTTTAAACCAGGTATTCCCAATCACCAGTCCTTTTTCAGCACATAAATCTACAAGCTCTTCACCATTTCCATTTACAACACCGAACACCCCATGTATACCAATCATTCCCTCAACTGCCACATTACTCACCTTTGCATTCAAATCACCCATCACTATAACCAGGTCTCGTGCATCAAAACCACTAACACACTCATTCAGTTGCTCCCAAAACACTTGCCTCTCATGATCTTTCTTCTCATGCCCAGGTGCATATGCACCAATAATCATCCATCTCTCTCCATCAACTTTCAGTTTTACCCATATTAATCGAGAATTTACTTTCTTACATTCTATCACACACTCCCACAACTCCTGTTTCAGGAGTACTGCTACTCCTTCCCTTGCTCTTGTCCTCTCACTAACCCCTGACTTTACTCCCAAGACATTCCCAAACCACTCTTCCCCTTTACCCTTGAGCTTCGTTTCACTCAGAGCCAAAACATTCAGGTTCCTTTCCTTAAACATACTACCTATCTCTCCTTTGCGACAAAGCAAAAGAAAAAAAAAATATATATATATATATATATACATATATATATATATATATATATATATATATATATATATATATATATATATATATATATATATATATTATTTTGCTTTGTCGCTGTCTCCCGCGTTTGCGAGGTAGCGCAAGGAAACAGACAAAAGAAAATGGCCCAATACACATGTATATACATACACGTCCCCACACGCAAATATACATACCCATACATCTCAATGTACACATATATATACACACACACAGACACATACATATATACACATGCACACAATTCACACTGTCTGCCTTTATTCATTCCCATCGCCACCTCGCCACACATGGAATAACATCCCCCTTCCCCCTCATGTGTGCGAGGTAGCGCTAGGAAAAGACAAGAAAGGCCCCATTTGTTCACACTCAGTCTCTAGCTGTCATGCAATAATGCCCGAAACCACAGCTCCCTTTCCACATCCATGCCCCACACAACTTTCCATGGTTTACCCCAGACGCTTCACATGCCCTGATTCGATCCATTGACAGCACGTCGACCCCGGTATACAACATCGATCCAATTCACTCTATTCCTTGTACGCCTTTCACCCTCCTGCATGTTCAGGCCCCGAACACTCAAAATCTTTTCCACTCCATCTTTCCACCTCCAATTTGGTCTCCCACTTCTCGTTCCCGCCACCTCCGACACATATATCCACTTGGTCAATCTTTCCTCACTCATTCTCTCCATGTGCCCAAACCATTTCAAAACACCCTCTTCTGCTCTCTCAACCATACTCTTTTTATTTCCACACATCTCTCTTACCCTTACATTACTTACTCGATCAAACCACCTCACACCACATAATGTCCTCAAACATCTCATTTCCAGCACATCCACCCTCCTGCGCACAACTCTATCCATAGCCCACGCCTCGCAACCATACAGCATTGTTGGAACCACTATTCCTTCAAACATAGCCATTTTTGCTCTCCGAGATAATGTTCTCGACTTCCACACATTCTTCAAGGCTCCTAGGATTTTCGCCCCCTCTCCCACCCTATGATTCACTTCCGCTTCCATGGTTCCATCCGCTGCCAGATCCACTCCCAGATATCTAAAACACTTCTCTTCCTCCAGTTTTTCTCCATTCAAACTTACCTCCCAATTCACTTCACCGTCAACCCTACTGTACCTAATAACCTTGCTCTTACTCACATTTACTCTTAACTTTCTTCTTTCACACACTTTACCAAACTCAGTCACCAGCTTCTGCAGTTTCTCACATGAATCGGCCACCAGCGCTGTATCATCAGCGAACAACAACTGACTCACTTCCCAAGCTCTCTCATCCCCAACAGACTGCATACTTGCCCCTCTTTCCAAAACTCTTGCATTCACCTCCCTAACAACCCCATCCATAAACAAATTAAACAACCATGGAGACATCAAACACCCCTGCCGCAAACCTACATTCACTGAGATCCAGTCACTTTCCTCGCTTCCTACACGTACACATGCCTTACATCCTCGATAAAAACTTTTCACTGCTTCTAACAACTTGCCTCCCACACCATATATATATATATAAAGGTAAGTTAACAATTATCAACTTATATAATAATAATCATAAGAAAAACCAGCCCGTCCTGGGAGACATATATGTCAACAGACAGGAGGACCCTTGCTCCTGAGCCAGCCTGCCTGGCGGACGTAGGAGGTGAGGCTGGTGCTCCTGGCAGTGTCCCCGCTCTCCACCTGACTAGTCTGTTGGCGGCCAGGGTTACTGAGAACAACCTCGTTATATCCCACACTGTAATACATGACACTTGGCGTTATATTACAGATATGTGAGTTAGAGGACTGTCTTAGTTAGAGCGTGTATGATAATGTTGGTTGTCTAAGATATAGGAATACTTGGGAAAGGGGTGGTTGGTATGGTGATGAACTGCATCCTTTAGGTCCGTGCGGAAACCGCAGGCATAACTGCTGAGTGAGGCGTAGGGCGCTGATCTGTGGGAGTACTACACGTATTACGGAGAAGATGAGTATTACTCTCTTTTTACCCCGGCTCTATACCATGTCTTTACCTTGGGTACACGCGCACATATGCACGCCAAAGCTTACGTAAGCCAGTACTTATTGATCTAACAGCTCTAAAGGGAACGATGAACAGATAGGATAGCTGTAAGCAGTCTACTGCCCTGTCCGAGACTCGATCCCAGGCTCGTGGGACTAGTAGGTAGTATCACAGGACTACTAAGCTGTGAGTATTTTTGGTAACTTCATAGTTATTCCTGAACGTACTGAGGGAGCGCTGTACTCGTGGAACCCAGTATCAACAAAATGTTTATATACCACAGACTTCAGTCTGCCATTATTACGGCCTCTGCTGATTTGTTGTGAAGGTTATAGTCCATAAGTGAAGGATGGTAACGAAACATGTCTCCCGCGCCCGTCTCCTACGTCGGTCAAGTTTCCAAGAACACCTCGACCACTGAGGAATCTACAAGTCTCTTCTGCGGCTGCCATTGACCTCCTTTCCTTAAGGATGCTTATCCTGCCTCGTCCCTTGTAAGGTTCCTGCACCAGGGCAGGGGAACTTCTACCAGCAGCAGGACATCATGGTGTGTGGGTTTACCTGACTGGCGACTGATTCACAGCAGGAGCTGAACATGACGCAAATCTTGATCATCCGGCCATACACGGCCACCAGGGACTAACTACATCTGACCTCAACCAAGGGCAAGGATAGGTCAATAACTAACCAAGAGCAAGGATAGGTAACTAACCAAGGGCAAGGATAGGTCAATAACTAACCAAGGGGAAGGACAGGTCAATAGCTAACCAAGGGCAAGGATACGTCAATAGCTAACCAAGGGCAAGGATAGGTAAATAGCTAACCAAGAGCAAGGATAGGTCAATGGCTAACCAAGGGCAAGGATAGGTCAATAATTAACCAAGGGGAAGGACAGGCCACCAGCTAACCAAGGGCAAGGATGGGTCAATAGCTAACCAAGGGCAAGGATAGGTCAATAGCTAACCAAGGGCAAGGATAGGTTAATAGATAACCAAGGGCAAGGATAGGTCAATAGCTAACCAAGGGGAAGGATAGGTCAATAGATAAACATGGGCAAGGATAGGTCAATAGCTAACCAAGAGCAAGGATAGGTCAATAGCTAACTAAGAGCAAGGATAGGTCAATAGCTAACCAAGGAGAAGGATAGGTCAATAGCTAACCTAGGGAAGGATAGGTCAATAGCTAACCAAGGGCAAGGACAGGTCAATAGCTAACCAAGGGCAGAGATAGGTCAATAGCTAACCAAGGGGAAGGATAGGTCAATAGCAAAACAAGGGCAAGGATAGGTCAACAGCTAACCAAGGGCAAGGATAGGTTAATAGCTAACCAAGGGCAAGGATAGGTCAATAGCTAACCAAGGAGAAGGATAGCTCAATAGCTAACCAAGAGAAGGATAGGTCAATAGCTAACCAAGGGCAAGGACATGCCAATAGCTAACCAAGGGCAAAAATAGGTCACTGCCTAACCAAGGGAAAGGATAAGTCGATAGCTAACCAAGGGCAAGGATGGGTCAATAGCTAACCAAGGGCAAGGATAGGTCAATAACTAACCAAGGGCAAGGATAGATTAATAGCTAAACAAGGGCAAGGATGGATCATTAGCTAACCAAGGGGAAGGATAGGTCAATAGTTAAACAAGGGCAAGGATAGGTCAACAGCTAATCAAGGGCAAGGATAGGTCAATAGCAAACCAAGAGCAAGGATAGGTCAATAGCTAACCAAGGAGAAGGATAGGTCAATAGCTAACCAAGGAGAAGGATAGGTCAATAGCTAACCAAGGAGAAGGATAGGTCAATAGCTAACCAAGGGCAAGGACATGCCAATAGCTAACCAAGGGCAAAAATAGGTCACTGCCTAACCAAGGGAAAGGATAGGTCGATTACTAACCAATGGAATGATAGGTCAATAACTAATCAAGGGGAAGGATAGGCCAATCGCTAACCAAAAACAAGGATCGGTCAATAGCTAACCAAGGGGAAGGATAGGTCAATGGCTAACCAAGAGGAAGGATAGGTCAATCGCCAACCAAGGAAAGTATATGTCAATAGCTAACCAAGGGGAAGGATAGGTCAATGGCTAACCAAGGGGAAGAATAGGTCAATGGCTAACCAACGGGAAGGATAGGTCAATAGCTAACCAAGGGGAAGGATAGGTCACCAGCTAACCAAAAGGAAGGACAGAACAACAGCTAACCAAGGAGAAGGATAGGTCAATAGCTAACGAAGGCGAGGGATAGGTCAACAGCTACCCAAGAGAAAGGAAAGGTCAATAGCTAACCAAGGGAAGGATAGGTCAATAGCTAACCAAGGGAAGGATATGTCAATAGCTAACAAAGGTCAATGATAGGTCACTGCCTAACCAAGGGGAAGGAAATATCAATGGCTAACCAAGGGGAAGGCTAGGTCAATAATTAACCAAGGGGAAGGAAAGATCAATGGCTAACCAAGGGGAAGGATAGGTCAATACCTAACCAAGGGAAGGATAGGTTGATTTTCTAACTATGGGGAGGGATAAGTAAATAGCTAACCAAGGGGAAGGATAGGTCAATGGATAACCTACAGGAAGGATAAGTCAATGGATAACCTACGGGAAGGATAGGTCACTGCCTAACTAATGGGAAAGATAGGTCAATAATTAACCAAGGGCAAGGACAGGTCAATACTAACTAACCAAGGGGAAGGATAGATCAATAGCTAACCAAGGGATAGGTTAATTTTCTAACCATGGGGAAGGATAAGTAAATAGCTAACCAAGGGGAAGGATAGGTCAATGGATAACCCACGGGAAGGATAGGTCAATACTAACCAAGGGCAAGGACAGGTCAATACTAACTAACCAAGGGGAAGGATAGATCAATAGCTAACCAAGGGATAGGTTAATTTTCTAACCATGGGGAAGGATAAGTAAATAGCTAACCAAGGGGAAGGATAGGTCAATGGATAACCCACGGGAAGGATAGGTCAATACTAACCAAGGGCAAGGATAGGTCAATACTAACCAAGGGTAAGGATACGTCAATAACTATCCAAGGCAAGGATAGGTCAATAACTAACCAAGGGTAAGGATAGGTCAATAACTATCCAAGGCAAGGATAGGTCAATAACTAACCAAGGGTAAGGATAGGACAATAACTAACCAAGGGCAAGGATAGGTCAATACTAACCAAGGGGAAGGATAGATCAATAGCGAGCCGAGGGAAGGATAGGTTAATTTTCTAACCATGGGGAAGGATGAATAAATAGCTAACCAAGGGGAAGGATAGGTCAATGGATAACCCATGGGAAGGATAGGTCACTGCCTAACCAATGGGAAGGATAGGTCAATAACTAACCAAGGGCAAGGATAGGTCATTAATCAACCAAGAGTAAGGATAGGTCAATAACTATCCAAGGCAAGGATAGGTCAAAACTAACCAAGGGTAAGGATAGGTCAATAGCTAACCAAGGGCAAGGATAAGTCAATAACTAGCCAATACTAACCAAGGGCAAGGATAGGTCAATAATCAACCAAGGGTAAGGATAGGTCAATAACTATCCAAGGCAAGGATAGGTCAATAACTAACCAAGGGTAAGGATAGGTCAATAACTAACCAAGGGCAAGGATAGGTCAATAACTAACCAAGGGTAAGGGTAGGTCAATAACTATCCAAGGCAAGGATAGGTCAATAACTGACCAAGGGCAAGGATAGGTCAATAACTAACAAAGGGCAAGGATAGGTCAATAACTAAGCAAGGACAAGGACAGGTCAATAATTAACCAAGGGCAAGGATAGGTCAATAGCTAACCAAGGGCAAGGATAGGTCAATAACTAACCAAGGGCAAGGATAGGTCAATAAATAACCAAGGGCAAGGATAGGCCAATAGCTAACCAAGGGCAAGGATAGGTCAATAACTAACCAAGGGTAGGTCCCAGAGCCAGCTGTGGGGGTAGAAGACCTACTGACGTGGTACTGCAGTATCACGTTACCAGCACGTCCTAATGACGTGGTACTGCAGTATCACGTTACCAGCACGTCCTAATGACGTGGTACGTGGTATACATACATACAGAGAAACGCAGATGCATTTATGAAAATATGTATAGAGCGAGCAGGTAAAGGAATACCAATTAGCCTTTACTGAGATTACCTGGTGAAAGACCTAACTGCTTGGTTATTTGGGCTTTAGGCTTATCAGCTGCCAGGGTCATCAAGGCCGTCAACGTCAAATCACAACCATGGACTGAAATCCTGAAGATCCTATATGCAGGAGTACATGATAATTCTCAGACCATATGGTACAGCACTACCTGTGTGTATGGTCCTATAAAACCCTATTAGTTCTTATCTTAATCTGTTTCTCATTACTGTATCATGCCCTCCAGACTGGAGAGCTGTGTTGGTGTGACTGCCTGATATTTCCTTTAGTGTCTCCATGCTTGTCATGCACAACTTTATTCTTCTTATAATCATTTCTGGGGTGGCTTTTAAGTGGCGTAAGCCTCTCAGCTCATTTTCTGTTTCACGACGCAAATATTTATCTTTCACTTTCTCATCTTTATCTTTCATCATCCTCGTTCATTTGTTCTTCTCCAGCGTCGTCGCTGGACTTAATTCCCCAGGCTCTTCAACATCCCACCAGCCAGCTCCCGCCCCTCACTACGATCACCTTCTGTTTTACCACAAACCGCAACAAAAATGTTCGTCTTCATGGTTTGTGTGCTTCCCATACTGGACGGGTCCCAACCATACTGGACGGGTCCCAACCATACTGGACGGGTCCCAACCATACTGGACGGGTCCCAACCATACTGGACGGGTCCCAACCATACTGGACGAGTTCCAACCATACTAGATGGGTTCCAATCATAGTGGACAGTTCCAACCATACTTGAAGGGTCCCAACCATACTGGACGAGTTTCAACCATACTGGACGAGTTCCAACCATACTGGACGGGTCCCAACCATACTGGACGAGTTCCAACCATACTGGACGGGTTCCAACCATACTGGACGGGTTCCAACCATACTAGAGGTTAGTTAGTGATAAGTGTGGTTATGTCAATAGTAACCAATACATTGACTTTACAATTAGTGATCATCAATCCTTTGTACCCCAGCGAGAGAACTCCATAGTGTTATACCTGCTCATCATTCCTACTCACCCACGCACACTTATGTCTGTTCCTCTTTATAAACCAGATATTCCCTACTACAGTCCTTGTTTAGCACACACTAACTACACAAGGTACTCACCAGTTCTCTTCACCATATTGAAGACCCCACCCGCCTACCCCACACTCCATCATACCCTAAACTACATTACTCACTTTTGAATCTAAGTCTCCTGTCACTGATACCCGATCCCTTGACACTAATTTTGATAAATTAGTGTCACACCACTCACTTGCTACCAAAAGAATGGCCTCTCTTTATCACTTTTCTCGTTGCCAGACGTATAAGCATCAGTAATCACCTAACCCTCGTAATCCACTTTCATTTTCACACACATCAGTCTAAAGTTCACTTTCTTGCGCTCACACATTCCAACAACTACTGCTTCAGCAGTAGTCATAACCCCTCCTTAGCTTTTACCCCAACACTAACCCCTGACTTTACTCCAAAGACATTTCCAAAACACTCTTCCCCTTTATCCTGAGCTTTGTTTCTCTCAGAGCCAGAACATCTAGGTCTCTTTCCTTAAACATACTAGCAATCTTTCCTCTTTGCTAATCTTGGTTACATCCACACACATTCAGATACTCCAGTCTGAGCCTTTGAGGAGGATGAGCACACTCTGCCTGGTTCCTTCTTCTGGTCCATCATTTAACAACTGAAATACAGGAAAAGGTGGGTGGGGGTTTCCCAACAACACCCTCTCCCTCAATCCCCTGACGCTCCCGCTTCCGCCCCTCTTAGTCGTCTTCCACACGCATCGAATACGTGGGCAGTATTCTTTCTCCCCTATCCCCAGGGATATATATATATATATATATATATATATATATATATATATATATATATATATATATATATATATATATATCCCTGGGGATAGGGGAGAAAGAATACTTCCCACGTATTCCCTGCGTGTCGTACAAGGCGACTAAAAGGGGAGGGAGCGGGAGGCTGGAAATCCTCCCCTCTCGTTTTTTTTTTAATTTTCCAAAAGAAGGAACAGAGGGGGCCAGGTGAGGATATTCCACAAAGGCCCAGTCCTCTGTTCTTAACGCTACCTCGCTAACGCGGGAAATGGCGAATAGTTTAAAAGAAAGAAAAGAATATATATATATATATATATATATATATATATATATATATATATATATATATATATATATATCATATATATATATATATATATATATATATATATATATATATATATATATATATATATATATATATATATCATTAAATTTTAGGGAGAATAAAAAGATGTTCTGGAAGGAGGTAAATAAAGTGCGTAAGACAAGGGAGCAAATGGGAACTTCAGTGAAGGGCGCAAATGGGGAGGTGATAACAAGTAGTGGTGATGTGAGAAGGAGATGGAGTGAATATTTTTGAAGGTTTGTTGAATGTGTTTGATGATAGAGTGGCAGATATAGGGTGTTTTGGTCGAGGTGGTGTGCAAAGTGCGAGGGTTAGGGAAAATGAGTTGGTAAACAGAGAAGAGGTAGTAAAAGCTTTGCGGAAGATGAAAGCCGGCAAGGCAGTAGGTTTGGATGGTATTGCAGTGGAATTTATTAAAAAAGGGGGTGACTGTATTGTTGACTGCTTGGTAAGGTTATTTAATGTATGTATGACTCATGGTGAGGTGCCTGAGGATTGGCGGAATGCGTGCATAGTGCCATTGTACAAAGGCAAAGGGGATAAGAGTGAGTGCTCAAATTACAGAGGTATAAGTTTGTTGAGTATTCCTGGCAAATTATATGGGAGGGTATTGATTGAGAGGGTGAAGGCATGTACAGGGCATCAGATTGGGGAAGAGCAGTGTGGTTTCAGAAGTGGTAGAGGATGTGTGGATCAGGTGTTTGCTTTGAAGAATGTATGTGAGAAATACTTAGAAAAGCAAATGGATTTGTAAGTAGCATTTATGGATCTGGAGAAGGCATATGATAGAGTTGATAGAGATGCTCTGTGGAAGGTATTAAGAATATATGGTGTGGGAGGCAAGTTGTTAGAAGTAGTGAAAAGTTTTTATCGAGGATGTAAGGCATGTGTACGTGTAGGAAGAGAGGAAAGTGATTGGTTCTCAGTGAATGTGGGTTTGCGGCAGGGGTGTGTGATGTCTCCATGGTTGTTTAATTTGTTTATGGATGGGGTTGTTAGGGAGGTGAATGCAAGAGTTTTGGAAAGAGGGGCAAGTATGAAGTCTGTTGGGGATAAGAGAGCTTGGGAAGTGAGTCAGTTGTTGTTCGCTGATGATACAGCGCTGGTGGCTGATTCATGTGAGAAACTGCAGAAGCTGGTGACTGAGTTTGGTGAAGTGAATAAGAGCAAGGTTATTAGGTACAGTAGGGTTGAGGGTCAATTCAATTGGGAGGTGAGTTTGAATGGAGAAAAACTGGAGGAAGTGAAGTGTTTTAGATATCTGGGAGTGGATCTGGCAGCGGATGGAACAATGGAAGCGGAAGTGGATCATAGGGTGGGGGAGGGGGCGAAAATTCTGGGAGCCTTGAAGAATGTGTGGAAGTCGAGAACATTATCTCGGAAAGCAAAAATGGGTATGTTTGAAGGAATAGTGGTTTCAACAATGTTGTATGGTTGCGAGGCGTGGACTATGGATGGAGTTGTGCGCAGGAGGATGGATGTGCTGGAAATGAGATGTTTGAGGACAATGTGTGGTGTGAGGTGGTTTGATCGAGTAAGTAACGTAAGGGTAAGAGAGATGTGTGGAAATAAAAAGAGCGTGGTTGAGAGAGCAGAAGAGGGTGTTTTGAAATGGTTTGGTCATATGGAGAGAATGAGTGAGGAAAGATTGACCAAGAGGATATATGTGTCGGAGGTGGAGGGAACGAGGAGAAGAGGGAGACCAAATTGGAGGTGGAAAGATGGAGTGAAAAAGATTTTGTGTGATCGGGGCCTGAACATGCGGGAGGGTGAAAGGAGGGCAAAGAATAGAGTGAATTGGAGCGATGTGGTATACCGGGGTTGACGTACTGTCAGTGGATTGAATCAAGGCATGTGTATGGGGGTGGGTTGGGCCATTTCTTTCGTCTGTTTCCTTGCGCTACCTCGCAAACGCGGGAGACAGCGACAAAGCAAAAAAAAAAAAAAAAATATATATATATATATATATATATATATATATATATATATATATATATATATATATATATATATATATATATTATCCCTGGGGATAGGGGGGAAAGAATGCTTCCCACATTTTCCCTGCCTGTCGTAGAAAGCGACTAAAAGCGGAGGGAGCAGGGGGCTGGAAATCCTTCCCTCTTTCTCTCTCTCTTTTTTTTTTTAATCTCCCAAAAGAGGAACAGAGAAGGGGACCAAGTAAGGATATTCCTTAAAGGCTCAGTCCTCTGTTCTTAACGCTACCTCGCTTACGCGGGAAATAGCAGAGTGAATATATATATATATATATATATATATATATATATATATATATATATATATATATATATATATATGTATATATATATATATATATATATATATATATATATATATATATATATATATATATATATATATATATATATTCTTATGAGTCCAAGGGGAAATGAAGCACGGTAAGTTTCCAAGTGCACTTTCGTGTAATAATCACATCATCAAGGGAGATACGCGAAGGAAATCTAACAGTCAGCTGATATACAAAGCAGTAACGTAGCTAGGACGCCATTTCTTTCTTGTTTCTCCCCTGATGATGTGATTATTACACGAAAGTGCTCTTGGGAAATTGTCGTGTTTCATTTCCCCATGGACTCATAGAAATGCACTTGATCACGCAGCGGGAGGGATGTCTGTTCATTATCTTGTGGAGGCGAAGGTGAAGATTTGTGGAGGTTTTCAAAAAAAGAGGAGAGAATGTTGGGAAGAAGAGAGTGGTGAGAGTAGGTGAGCTTGGGAAGGAGACTTGTGTGAGGAAGTACCAGGAGAGATTAAGTGCAGAATGGCAAAACGTGAGAGCAAATGACGAGAGGGGAGTGGGGAAGGAATGGGATGTATTTAGGGAAGCAGTGATGGCTTGCGCAAAAGATGGATGTGGCATGAGAAAGGTGGGAGATGGGCACATCAGAAAGGGTAGTGAGTGGTAGAATGAAGAACTATTGTTGTTAGTGAAAAAGAGGGGAGTTTAGACGATACTTGCAGGGAAGTAATGTAAATGACTGGGAGATGTATAAAAGAAAAAGCTGGAGGTCAAGAGAAAGGTGCAAGGGTGATTCGTGTGAGGAACTTCAGAAGTTGGCGACAGTTTGGAAAAGTGTGTGAAAGGAGAAAGTTAAGAGTAAATGTGAATAAAAGCAAGGTTATTAGGTTCAGTAGGGTTGCGGGACAAGTTAACTGGGATGTACGTTTGAATAGAGAAAAATTGGAGGAAGTTAAGTGTTTTAGATATCTGGGAGTGGACTTAGGAGCGAATGGAACCATAGAAGCGGAAGTGAGTCACAGCGTGAGGGAGGGGGCGGAGGTTCCGAGAGCGATGAAGAATGTGTGGAAGTCGAGAACATTATCTCGGAAAGCAAAAATGGGTATGTTTGAAGGAATAGTGGTTCCAACAATGTTATATGGTTGCGAGGCATGGGCTATAGATAGAGTTGTGCGGAGGAGGGTGGATGTGCTGGAAATGAAATGTTTGAGGACAATATGTGGTGTGAGGTGGTTTGATTGAATAAGTGATAAGAGGGTAAGAGAGATGTGTAGTAATAAAGAAAGTGGTTGAGAGAGCAGAAGAGGGTGTACTGAAATGGCTTGGTCACATGGAGAGAATGAGTGAGGAAATTTGACCAAATTGGAGGTGGAAGGATGGAGTGAAAAACTGATTATCTCCGGTAACAGTAATCCCCCACTCCACTAATGCAATATATTTTCTACCATTTCCTGTTTTAGTCATAACAATTCTATAATACATACATTTACTACAGCCCTATATGTACTACAACACATAACTTATCACAGTTTCTAACTTAAACAAGAAAATAAAGCCGTATTCCTTATTACGGAATGTACATTAATGAGTTCTCTTCCTCTTGCACAAATCGTAATATACATTCATAATCCCATCTCTCACAAAATAAGCCAATATCTGTATTCTTCGGCTGAACATTCCTTATCCCTCGGTATGATACTGATTTCTTTCGTTAATCCTTCAAGAACGTGAAATATAATTCCGTTTTTACAGTGCATCTAAAACGTAAACTATCTTAATCTTATGATTACGTACGTTATTGTACTTCACAGACAGACTGTAGCTGTATCCCAGACAAGATACAAGCGAAGCAAACCAGGGCCAATGGGCGTAGCTAAGACCCCCTGGCCAGCCTGCTTAGCATGCACCACCACACTTCCCTCAGTCGCTTGGGAAAAACATGTCGATATATTGAGTAAGAAAGGCACTGACTTCATCCCTCCAACCCACCTGGTGCCTGGGTCATACATTATGTGTGTGGAAAGCTTAGTGAGATGGCTAGAGTATCACTGAGGAACACTGGAAGAAATGTAATGCAACCAAGGATATATATTTATATATATATATATATATATATATATATATATATATATATATATATATATATATATATATATATATATATTTTTTTTTTCTTTTATACCTCGTCGCTGTCTCCCGCGGTTGCGAGGTAGCGCAAGGAAACAGACGAAAGAAATGGCCCAACCCCCCCCATACACATGTACATACACACGTCCACACACGCAAATATACATACCTACACAGCTTTCCATGGTTTACCCCAGACTCTTCACATGCCCTGATTCAATCCACTGACAGCACGTAAACCCCGTTATACCACATCGATCCATTTCACTCTATTCCTTGCCCGCCTTTCACCCTCCTACATGTTCAGGCCCCGATCACTCAAAATCTTTTTCACTCCATCTTTCCACCTCCAATTTGGTCTCCCACTTCTCCTCGTTCCCTCCACCTCCGACACATATATCCTCTTGGTCAATCTTTCCTCACGCATTCTCTCCATGTGCCCAAACCATTCCAGAACACCCTCTTCTGATCTCTCAACCACGCTCTTTTTATTTCCACACATCTCTCTTACCCTTACGTTACTTACTCGATCAAACCACCTCACACCACACATTGTCCTCAAACATCTCATTTCCAGCACATCCACCCTCCTGCGCACAACTCTATCCATAGCCCACGCCTCGCAACCATACAACATTGTTGGAACCACTATTCCTTCAAACATACCCATTTTTGCTTTCCGAGATAATGTTCTCGACTTCCACACATTCTTCAAGGCTCCCAGGATTTTCGCCCCCCTCCCCCACCCTATGATTCACTTCCGCTTCCATGGTTCCATCCGCTGCCAAATCCACTCCCAGATTTCTAAAACACTTTACTTCCTCCAGTTTTTCTCCATTCAAACTTACCTCCCAATGGACTTGACCCTCAACCCTACTGTACCTAATAACCTTGCTCTTATTCACATTTACTCTTAACTTTCTTCTTTCACACACTTTACCAAACTCAGTCACCAGCTTCTGCAGTTTCTCACATGAATCAGCCACCAGCGCTGTATCATCAGCGAACAACAACTGACTCACTTCCCAAGCTCTCTCATCCACAACAGACTTCATACTTGCCCCTCTTTCCAAAACTCTTGCATTCACCTCCCTAACAACCCCATCCATAAACAAATTAAACAACCATGGAGACATCACACACCCCTGCCGCAAACCTACATTCACTGAGAACCAATCACTTTCCTCTCTTCCTACACGTACACATGCCTTACATCCTCGATAAAAACTTTTCACTGCTTCTAACAACTTGCCTCCCACACCATATATTCTTAATACCTTCCACAGAGCATCTCTATCAACTCTATCATATGCCTTCTCCAGATCCATAAATGCTACATACAAATCCATTTGCTTTTCTAAGTATTTCTCACATACATTCTTCCAAGTAAACACCTGATCCACACATCCTCTACCACTTCTGAAACCACACTGCTCTTCCCCAATCTGATGCTCTGTACATGCCTTCACCCTCTCAATCAATACCCTCCCATATAATATGCCAGGAATACTCAACAAACTTATACCTCTGTAATTTGAGCACTCACTCTTATCCCCTTTGCCTTTGTACAATGGCACTATGCACGCATTCCGCCAATCTTCAGGCACCTCACCATGAGTCATACATACATTAAATAACCTTACCAACCAGTCAAGAATACAGTCACCCCCTTTTTTAATAGATTCCACTGCAATACCATCCATATATATATATATATATATATATATATATATATATATATATATATATATATATATATATATTCTGAAAAAATATCAATACAGATAAGCCTACGTTGATGAATGGTCCTTCATGACATCTGCTGTTGTTATGCTAAAAAATAAAAACTCGTTTCGATCCTGCGGACGCAATCCATTTGCCTCGATTTATGACCAATTTATGAAGGATAAATTGTGGGCAAGTTATAGAACAATATGTTGGAAATAAATAAGTAAATGAGGGGAAATGAATATGATTTAAGAATATTATAACAGACTGACTGAAAAATACGGTTAAATATTAGGAAGTTTGTGTGTTCCATGAGGTCACACGAACGGGGAAAAGTCCCTCTTAGTCCACCCACCTTCGCCTTGCTCAGGTCATTCCTCTCAGTCACTTGTCATATAATGCATGACTCGGACGTAAGAACTGTAAGGATTTATTAAATTCTTTGACGGTAAAGAAAATAACCATGAAGGGCAGGGACAATGTGATGAGTCACGAATCGTCAAACTGTGGTTGGTACGACTGGTATCGTAAAACTGTGATTGGTACGACTGGTATCGTAAACGTAACACGGGAAGGTTGCCGGACCTACGCACACTAAACCGGTTCGCTGCGGGACCTGATGGTCAACGCAGGTAGGCGACGTATCAAGGAAGTTCACGAGGAAAGTAAATTCAACGAATAAGTTCCCAAGTTCGTTCTACTCATATCACTTCATGATAAGTGCACTGGTGACACAATTGATGGTTGTGGCCTGTGAGGCAAATCTGAAGTGCATCTTGCAACATTTCATGGCCTATTATGATGTGGCTGGTCTACCAGAACAAAGCTACAGACAGAGCAGCCGAAAATACTTATGTAGACAACTTCGGGTACATGTATGTACGAATCGTTTCAGCATAATGTGCTACTATTGTTACTGATGCTACACTTAATTGTTCTAACATTTCATCATGGATTCCCTCGTGAATCACATGTTATGGGCTGAAGAAAAGTGGGCATCAGGTTATACACAAAACATCTAGCTTGTTGCCAGTTGTTGTATTCACCAGGGGCGTTGTATTCACAAGAGCGAGTAACTGTCGTGCAGGCCTGTGTCAGGACCTTGTTGACTCAGGAAATGTATAAGAAAAAACTGAGAATGAATCAGTCGGTCGCTGTGGGAAAGAGAAAACAACAAAATGAAGGCTGGAACACAAAGGAGGTCGTGACAATCTCATTGTTTACCTGAACTGAAAAGGACTTTGGACTGGAAAGGTTATTCGCTAATTTTCTCATCTAAAATCAATACATCCAGTTAACTAAAACCTTGGTATGTGAAACTGAAAGATTCGCCTCTCTGAAAAAAAAAAGAAAAGAAAACGTAAAGTCATGGAACCAAAGTAACCAATCAGCAAGAAGGTGCATCCGTGCTCTCTCTGATCTATTCTATTATCCTAACTTTAGTTAACAGTCGTTTGTAGTTGCGCTCTTACTTCACTACTTAGATACGCTGATATTTATATTTCTGTGTTTCTGCCACAGTTTCATAACTATATTCTCCCATCACAATAGAATTGTTACATGTCCTCAGCAAATTGATTTATTCCCTAAAAAAAATGCATGCCGTTGTTCACGTTAGCGATGTAGTGCAAGAGAAGAAAAAAGTCCTCATGGATGTAGGCGAATGAGGCCTTTCTTCATTTGTTCCTGCGCTACCTCGCTCACCTAGGAAACGGTGACGCAGTATGAAAAAGGAAGACATATTGGGCCATTAACATAGGCAGAGTCATATGGCTTTAGAATTATCCTTAATATCTAAAGAAAGTGCTAAGTATTGCCTCGTGAATGTAGGTTGATGTTGACCTCTTTAATGACCCTGGCTGTTGATAGACCTAAAATCTAAATATACAACCTATCATTGCTTAGAACAGTGGCAGGTCGCTCCTTGTCTTACTAATATTACCCTGGAGTAACAACAGAGTAGCACAAAACCACACAACCAGCCAAAGTTATAAGTAATGGTTTGTTAAACACAACATAACAGGGTGCAAGAGCTACTAATGACCAACGGCTCAATGATATGTATACAGCCACTAGACGCTTCCTAACCTACACCAGGCTACAATACTCCTCTTCCTAGAATATTAACTTCAACTAAGTCTATATAATCTATGTTAAGAAAGCCTTAGTATGTATGGTAAGCCTTAAGTAACTAGGCTCATCTATATTTCTAATTTTTCCTAAGCCAAGCTAGTTTAATCCTACCAAGGTTCTATTAGTCTAGATCAAGCTAGTTGTGTTTTAATGTATACCGACTAACCTACCTGGTTAGACTAATCCAATGGCTTCAATTCGTCTAAATCAAATCAGGACAATCAATGTAGGCAGTTTAACCTCATCCAAATTAGGCTAGTCTCTCTTTAGGTTAGGCTAGCCAAGTCGTATGAGGTTATTCAAAGCTAAATAAAATCCTAGTGAGTGACGGATACAAAACCTGATAAGATGAAATGCCCATTTTATAGATATTGTGAGGTTCTGATTGGTGATAATCCATCGCCGATAACCAGAGATTTAAGGAAAGTAATAGGTTGCAGGGAGGAGGAAAAGGCCGACTTTCCTCAGATGGCCATCTGATTGGAAGTTCGTGCCTTACTAGAAAAATGACATTACTCATGTAGTTAACGTAACATGGACTAGTCTAAGGGGCTAGATACTGTGCTAAGGATACCTTTCCTGATTATTGACTACAGGGACGGGTTTTAGGAGTTGCAAAATATGAGAGGGTTTTACATGAGTTTCTATGAGAATGACAGACAACAGGACAACACGACTGGGTTATCTGGTAAAAAAAAAAAAAAAAAAAGAAAAAAACATTAGCTTGACAATAAATTGTAATTCCGCTCAGAAGTTTTTAAAGCTATCACCGACTCCCTGCTGCTCCACACCATCCTTCTAGTGTCCCTGTTACCGCTATCGTTTATATAGTTTTTTCTGACTTTACCTGAATTTATGAAATATTTGTCTAAACGACTTTTGAAGGTATTTAGTCTTAGTATTCACTACGTCTGACGGTACCTTATGCCAGTGCTCAACACACCTATGGGAAAAGAAGCTTTTTCCCACGTTCGTAGTACATCTTTTAGCTTTGAGTTTTATTCCATTTGTCCTGGTAACCGTATTTTCTTGTATTTAGAAAAGATGCTCGTGATTTTCGTTATCGAATTTGTTTAGAATTTTGAACACTTGGATTAAGTCACCGCGAGGTCTACGTTTTTTAAGGAAGAGATCCAATCGTTTTAGCCTTTCTTCGTATGCCAGATTTCTAAGGGATGGGATTAATTTTGTCGCGCGTCTTTGTACTTGCTCTAATTTTCCCCGTCTTTTTTATAGTTTGGGAACCAAAACTGGACTACATATTCAAGGTGTGGTCTTACTAGAGAACCATAAAGGTGAGAATTGTTTCTGGTGTCTTGTGATCTATGTTCCTGGCTATGAAACCTAACATTTGGTCGCCTTTTTAACTTGCTGCTTGACACTGTTTAGTATATTTCAGATTGTTTGCTAATGACAACTCCAAGGTGCTTTTCTTCATTCACTTTAGTTAGAGATTTTACGAATAGCTTATAGTCGTAACGTATATTCTTGTCTCCAAAGTGTATAACTGTACACTCGTCTACATTTAACTTCATTTGCCATCTGTCTGACCACTCTGCTAGTAAGTTAAGATCTCATTCAATCATTTCGCAGTCCTGGGAGTGTGGTGAGGAAAAGAAAGGAATGGTATTCATTGTATGCAAGCGATTCCTAAAACATGGAGAACTAGTTGGTTGGTTGGTTTCTCAAGTTTTATGCCTTTCAAATGCCGAGCCAATAAGACTGTCACGGCCAGGTTAATCTTACAAATCGACAAACCTGAAGAACTTTCATCAAATGTTCAAGATAATTCTGAGACCAACGCTTATACTACACCACTGACCCTTCTGATTGTCTACAAAACAAAGCCGCTGCAATGATGACCTCGAATGTTAAAATTATATATATATATATATATATATATATATATATATATATATATATATATATATATATATATATATATATATATATTATTATTATTATTATTATTATACTTTGTCGCTGTCTCCCGCGTTTGCGAGGTAGCGCAAGGAAACAGACGAAAGAAATGGCCCACCCCCCCCCCCCATACACATGTATATACATACGTCCACACACGCAAATATACATACCTACACAGCTTTCCATGGTTTACCCCAGACGCCTCACATGCCCTGATTCAATCCACTGACAGCACGTCAACCCCGGTATACCACATCGCTCCAATTCACTCTATTCCTTGCCCGCCTTTCACCCTCCTGCATGTTCAGGCCCCGATCACACAAAATCTTTTTCACTCCATCTTTCCACCTCCAATTTGGTCTCACTCTTCTCCTTGTTCCCTCCACCTCCGACACATATATCCTCTTGGTCAATCTTTCCTCACTCATCCTCTCCATGTGCCCAAACCACTTCAAAACACCCTCTTCTGCTCTCTCAACCACGCTCTTTTTATTTCCACACATCTCTCTTACCCTTACGTTACTCACTCGATCAAACCACCTCACACCACACATTGTCCTCAAACATCTCATTTCCAGCACATCCATCCTCCTGCGCACAACTCTATCCATAGCCCACGCCTCGCAACCATACAACATTGTTGGAACCACTATTCCTTCAAACATACCCATTTTTGCTTTCCGAGATAATGTTCTCGACTTCCACACATTCTTCAAGGCTCCCAGGATTTTCGCCCCCTCCCCCACCCTATGATCCACTTCCGCTTCCATGGTTCCATCCGCTGCCAGATCCACTCCCAGGTATCTAAAACACTTCACTTCCTCCAGTTTTTCTCCATTCAAACTCACCTCCCAATTGACTTGACCCTCAACCCTACTGTACCTAATAACCTTGCTCTTATTCACATTTACTCTTAACTTTCTTCTTCCACACACTTTTCCAAACTCAGTCACCAGCTTCTGCAGTTTCTCACATGAATCAGCCACCAGCGCTGTATCATCAGCGAACAACAACTGACTCACTTCCCAAGCTCTCTCATCCCCAACAGACTTCATACTTGCCCCTCTTTCCAAAACTCTTGCATTTACCTCCCTAACAACCCCATCCATAAACAAATTAAACAACCATGGAGACATCACACACCCCTGCCGCAAACCTACATTCACTGAGAACCAATCACTTTCCTCTCTTCCTACACGTACACATGCCTTACATCCTCGATAAAAACTTTTCACTGCTTCTAACAACTTGCCTCCCACACCATATATTCTTAATACCTTCCACAGAGCATCTCTATCAACTCTATCATATGCCTTCTCCAGATCCATAAATGCTACATACAAATCCATTTGCTTTTCTAAGTATTTCTCACATACATTCTTCAAAGCAAACACCTGATCCACACATCCTCTACCACTTCTGAAACCACACTGCTCTTCCCCAATCTGATACTCTGTACATGCCTTCACCCTCTCAATCAATACCCTCCCATATAATTTACCAGGAATACTCAACAAACTTATACCTCTATAATTTGAGCACTCACTCTTATCCCCTTTGCCTTTGTACAATGGCACTATGCACGCATTCCGCCAATCCTCAGGCACCTCACCATGAGTCATACATACATCAAATAACCTTACCAACCAGTCAACAATACAGTCACCCCCTTTTTTAATAGATTCCACTGCAATACCATCCAAACCTGCTGCCTTGCCGGCTTTCATCTTCCGCAAAGCTTTTACTACCTCTTCTCTGTTTACCAAATCATTTTCCCTAACCCTCTCACTTTGCACACCACCTCGACCAAAACACCCTATATCTGCCACTCTTTCATCAAACACATTCAACAAACCTTCAAAATACTCACTCCATCTCCTTCTCACATCACCACTACTTGTTATCACCTCCCCATTTGTGCCCTTCACTGAAGTTCCCATTTGCTCCCTTGTCTTACGCACTTTATTTACCTCCTTCCAGAACATCTTTTTATTCTCCCTAAAATTTAATGATACTCTCTCACCCCAACTCTCATTTGCCCTTTTTTTTCACCTCTTGCACCTTTCTCTTGACCTCCTGTCTCTTTCTTTTATACATCTCCCACTCAATTGCATTTTTTCCCTGCAAAAATCGTCCAAATGCCTCTCTCTTCTCTTTCACTAATACTCTTACTTCTTCATCCCACCACTCACTACCCTTTCTAATCAACCCATCTCCCACTCTTCTCATGCCACAAGCATCTTTTGCGCAATCCATCACTGATTCCCTAAATACATCCCATTCCTCCCCCACTCCCCTTACTTCCATTGTTCTCACCTTTTTCCATTCTGTACTCAGTCTCTCCTGGTACTTCCTCACACAAGTCTCCTTCCCAAGCTCACTTACTCTCACCACCCTCTTCACCCCAACATTCACTCTTCTTTTCTGAAAACCCATACAAATCTTCACCTTAGCCTCCACAAGATATTGATCAGACATCCCTCCAGTTGCACCTCTCAGCACATTAACATCCAAAAGTCTCTCTTTCGCACGCCTGTCAATTAACACGTAATCCAATAACGCTCTCTGGCCATCTCTCCTACTTACATAAGTATACTTATGTATATCTCGCTTTTTAGACCAGGTATTCCCAATCATCAGTCCTTTTTCAGCACATAAATCTACAAGCTCTTCACCATTTCCATTTACAACACTGAACACCCCATGTATACCAATTATTCCCTCAACTGCCACATTACTCACCTTTGCATTCAAATCACCCATCACTATAACCCGGTCTCGTGCATCAAAACCACTAACACACTCATTTAGCTGCTCCCAAAACACTTGCCTCTCATGATCTTTCTTCTCATGCCCAGGTGCATATGCACCAATAATCACCCATCTCTCTCCATCAACTTTCAGTTTTACCCATATCAATCGAGAATTTACTTTCTTACATTCTATCACATACTCCCACAACTCCTGTTTCAGGAGTATATATATATATATATATATATAAATCACGAGAAATATCAATGAATCTTCTATTATGAAATACACAAAGAATTATGATCTTAATATTAGTGAAGGTCTACACAAATTGGATAACTCTATTGTTGGTAAATTTGTAAACAATTCACCTTCTTGTTCACATAAGTCAATGATACGCTCGTTGTCTGTCGTCGACAATCACATGTTTACGAAATGGCGTCCTAGCTACTTTTCTTCGTTGTATATCAACTGACTGTTATATTTCTCTCTTGTGTCTCACCTGATGTGATTATTACACGAAAGTGCACTTGAGAACTTATCGTGTTTCATTTTCCCCGTGGAAACAGACGAAGAATGGCCCATCCACTAATACACACACACACACACACACACACACACACACACACACACACAAACACACACACATTTATATAGGGAAGCAATGATGGCTTGCGCAAAAGATGCTTTTGGCATGAGGAGCGTGGGAGGTGGGCAGATTAGAAAGGGTAGTGAGTGGTGGGATGAAGAAGTAAGAGTATTAGTGAAAGAGAAGAGAGAGGTATTTGGACGATTTTTGAAGGGAAATAATGCAAATGACTGGGAGATGTATAAAAGAAAGAGACAGGAGGTCAAGAGAAAGGTGCAAGAGGTGAGAAAGAGGGCAAATTAGAGTTGGGGTGATAGAGTATCATTAAATTTTAGGGAGAATAATAAGATATTTTGGAAGGAGGTAAATAAGGTGCGTAAGACAAGGGAACAAATGGGAACATCAGTGAAGGGGGCAAATGGGGAGGTGATAACAATTAATGGTGATGTGAGAAGATGTAGTGAGTATTTTGAAGGTTTGTTGAATGTGTTTGATGATAGAGTGGCAGATATAGGGCGTTTTGGTCGAGGTGGTGTGCAAAGTGAGAGGGTTAGGGCGAATGATTTGGTAAGCAGAGAAGAGGTAGTAAAAGCTTTGCAGAAGATGAAATGCGGCAAGGCAGCGGGTTTGGATGGTATTGCAGTGGAATATATTAAAAAAGGGGGTGACTGTATTGTTGACTGGTTGGTAAGGTTATTTAATGTATGTATGACTCATGGTGAGGTACCTGAGGATTGGCGGAATGCTTGCATAGTGCCACTGTACAAAGGCAATGGGGATAAAGGTGAGTGCTCAAATTACAGAGGTATAAGCTTGTTGAGTATTCCTGGGAAATTATATGAGAGGGTGAAAGCATGTACAGAGTATCAGAGTGGGGAAGAGCAGTGTGGTTTCAGAAGTGGTAGAGGATGTGTGAATCAGGTGTTTGCTTTGAAGAATGTATGTGAGAAATGATTAGAAAAGCAAATGGATTTGTACGTAGCATTTATGGATCTGGAGAAGGCACATGATAGAGTTGATAGAGATGCTCTGTGGAAGGTATTAAGAATATATGGTGTGGGAGGCATGTTGTTAGAAGTAGTGAAAAGTTTTTATCGAGGATGTAAGGCATGTGTACGTGTAGGAAGAGAGAAAAGCGATTGGTTCTCAGTGAATGTCGGTTTGCGGCAGGGGTGCGTGATGTCTCCATGGTTGTTTAATTTGTTTATGGATGGGGTTGTTAGGGAGGTGAATGCAAGAGTTTTGGAGAGAGGGGCAAGTATGCAATCTGTTGTGGATGAGAGAGCTTGGGAAGTGAGTCAGTTGTTGTTCGCTGATGATACAGCGCTGGTGGCTGATTCAGGAGAGAAACTGTAGAAACTGGTGATTGAGTAGGGGTAAAGTGTGTGAAAGAAGAAAGACGAGAGTTAATGTGAATAAGATCAAGGTTATTAGGTACAGTAGGGTTGAGGGACAAGTCAATTGGTAGGTAAGTTTGAATGGAGAAAAAAAAACTGGAGGAAGAGAAGTGTTTTAGATATCTGGGAGTGGATTTGGCAGAGGATGGAACCATGGAAGCGGAAGTGAGTCATGGGGTGGGGGAAAGGGCGAAAGTCTGAGAGCGTTGAAAATTGTGTCGAAGGCGAGAACGTTATCTCGGAAAGCAAAAATGGGTATGTTTGAAGGAATAGTGGTTCCGACAATGTTATATGGTTGCGAGGCATGGGCTATAGATAGTGTTGTGCGGAGGAGGGTGGATGTGTTGGAAATGAGATGTTTGAGGACAATATGTGGTGTGAGGTGGTTTGACTCAAATTACAGAGGTATAAATTTGTTGAGTATTCCTGGGAAATTATATGGGAGGGTATTGATTGAGAGGGTGAAGGCATGTACAGAGCATCAGATTGGGGATGAGCAGTGTGGTTTCAGAAGTGGTAGAGGATGTGTGGATCAGGTGTTTGCTTTGAAGAATGTATGTGAGAAATACTTAGAAAAGCAAATGGATTTGTATGTAGCATTTATGGATCTGGAGAAGGCATATGATAGAGTTGATAGAGATGCTCTGTGGAAGGTATTAAGAATATATGGTGTGGGAGGCAAGTTGTTAGAAGCAGTGAAAAGTTTTTATCGAGGATGTAAGGCATGTGTACGTGTAGGAAGAGAGGAAAGTGATTGGTTCTCAGTGAATGTAAGTTTGCGGCAGGGGTGTGTGATGTCTCCATGGTTGTTTAATTTGTTTATGGATGGGGTTGTTAGGGAGGTGAATGCAAGAGTTTTGGAAAGAGGGGCAAGTATGAAGTCTGTTGGGGATGAGAGAGCTTGGGAAGTGAGTCAGTTGTTGTTCGCTGATGATACAGCGCTGGTGGCTGATTCATGTGAGAAACTGCAGAAGCTGGTGACTGAGTTTGGTAAAGTGTGTGAAAGAAGAAAGTTAAGAGTAAATGTGAATAAGAGCAAGGTTATTAGGTACAGTAGGGTTGAGGGTCAAGTCAATTGGGAGGTGAGTTTGAATGGAGAAAAACTGGAGGAAGTAAAGTGTTTTAGATATCTGGGAGTGGATCTGGCAGCGGATGGAACCATGGAAGCGGAAGTGGATCATAGGGTGGGGGAGGGGGCGAAAATTCTGGGAGCCTTGAAGAATGTGTGGAAGTCGAGAACATTATCTCGGAAAGCAAAGATGGGTATGTTTGAAGGAATAGTGGTTCCAACAATGTTGTATGGTTGCGAGGCGTAGGCTATGGATAGAGTTGTGCGCAGGAGGTTGGATGTGCTGGAAATGAGATGTTTGAGGACAATGTGTGGTGTGAGGTGGTTTGATCTAGTAAGTAACGTAAGGGTAAGAGAGATGTGTGGAAATAAAAAGAGCGTGGTTGAGAGAGCAGAAGAGGGTGTTTTGAAATGGTTCGGGCACATGGAGAGAATGAGTGAGGAAAGATTGACCAAGAGAATATATGTGTCGGAGGTGGAGGGAACGAGGAGAAGAGGGAGACCAAATTGGAGGTGGAAAGATGGAGTGAAAAAGATTTTGTGTGATCGGGGCCTGAGCATGCAGGAGGGTGAAAGGAGGGCAAGGAATAGAGTGAATTGGAGCGATGTGGTATACCGGGGTTGACGTGCTGTCAGTGGATTGAATCAAGGCATGTGAAGCGTCTGGGGTAAACCATGGAAAGCTGTGTAGGTATGTATATTTGCGTGTGTGGACGTATGTATATACATGTGTATGGGGGTGGGTTGGGCCATTTCTTTCGTCTGTTTCCTTGCGCTACCTCGCAAACGCGGGAGACAGCGACAAAGCAAAAAAAAAAAAAAAAAAAAAAAAAAAAATATATATATATATATATATATATATATATATATATATATATATATATATATATATATATATTCTTTCTTTTTCTTTCAAACTGTTCGCCATTTCCCGCATTAGCGAGGTAGCGTTAAGAACAGAGGACTGGGCCTTTGAGGGAATACCCTCACCTGGCCCAATTCTCTGTTCCTTCTTTTGGAAAATTAAAAAAAAAACGAGAGGGGAGGATTTCCAGCCCCCCGCTCCCTCCCCTTTTAGTCGCCTTTTACGACACGCAGGGAATACTTGGGAAGTATTCTTTGTCCCCTATCCCCAGGGAAATATATATATATATATATATATATATATATATATATATATATATATATATATATATATATATATATACTGTACTGTACTGTACATCAATCTATTTTGTCTTCCATAATAAGGGGAATTTTCGTAAGTTAAGTTCCAAAGAGTATAATGAGCTTTGATAAATGAGATTCCACAGGGAAAATGGATTAGCATTAAGTAATTTTACTTAGATTTACCCATTCAATGAACACAACATAAAAAAAAGGCCTTCTTGCATCATATGCTTTCTATGACCTCTTGTAGGGCTCCTGTAGCTGTGAGGCAGCATTAACATAGGAGCAGGGTAAGGCTATATATATATAGTTTGGGAATGACTTGGGAGTAAAGTCAGGGGTTGGTAAGAGAACAAGAGCAAAGGAAGGAGTAGCCCATGGCCTATCGGTTAGCATTCCCGCCTCTTGCACAGGGGTCCCGGGTTCGATCCTGGCTGTTGGAGGTTTGTATGTTCTATCAAGGTGCGCCTTTTGCACTTTGTTCGTATATATATATATATATATATATATATATATATATATATATATATATATATATATACACGGGAGCGGGGGGCCAGAAATTCTCCCCTCCTTTTATTTCAACTTTCTAAAAACGGGAAACAGAAGGAGTCACGCGGGGAGTGCTCATCCTCCTCGTAGACTCAGAGTGGGGTGTCTAAATGTGTGCGGATGTAACCAAGATGTGAAAAAAAGGAGAGATAAGTAGTATGTTTGAGGAAAGGAACCTGGATGTTTTGGCTCTGAGTGAAACGAAGCTCAAGGGTAAAGGGGAAGAGTGGTTTGGGAATGTCTTGGGAGTAAAGTCAGGGGTTAGTGAGAGGACAAGAGCAAGGGAGGGAGTAGCAGTGCTCCTGAAACAGGAGTTGTGGGAGTATATGATAGAATGTAAGAAAGTAAATTCTCGATTGATATGGGTAAAACTGAAAGTTGATGGGGAGAGATGGGTGATTATTGGTGCATATGCACCTGGGCATGAGAAGAAAGATCATGAGAGGCAAGTGTTTTGGGAGCAGCTGAATGAGTGTGTTAGTGTGATCACACAAAATCTTTTTCACTCCATCTTTCCACCTCCAATTTGGTCTCCAACTACTCGTTCCCTCCACCTCCGACACATATATCCTCTTGGTCAATCTTTCCTCACTCATTCTCTCCATGTGCCCAAATCATTTCAAAACACCCTCTTCTGCTCTCTCAACCACGCTCTTTTTATTTCCACACATCTCTCTTACCCTTACATTACTTACTCGATCAAACCACCTCACACCACACATTGTCCTCAAACATCTCATTTCCAGCACATCCACCCTCCTGCGCACAACTCTATCCATAGCCCACGCCTCCCAACCATACAACATTGTTGGAACCACTATTCCTTCAAACATACCCATTTTTACTTTCCAAGATAATGTTCTCGACTTCCACACATTCTTCAAGGCTCCCAGGATTTTCGCCCCCGTCCCCCACCCTATAATTCACTTCCGCTTCCATGGTTCCATCCGCTGCCAGATCCACTCCCAAATATCTAAAACACTTTACTTACTCCAGTTTTTCTCCATTCAAACTTACCTCCCAATTCACTTCACCCTCAACCCTACTGTACCTAATAACCTTGCTCTTATTCACATTTACTCTTGACTTTCTTCTTTCACTCACTTTACCAAACTCAGTCACCAGCTTCTGCAGTTTCTCACATGAATCAGCCACCAGCGCTGTATCATCAGCGAACAACAACTGACTCACTTCCCAAGCTCTCATCCACAACAGACTTCATACTTGCCCCTCTTTCCAAAACTCTTGCATTCACCTCCCTAACAACCCCATCCATAAACAAATTAAACAACCATGGAGACATCACACATCCCTGCCGCAAACCTACATTCACTGAGAACCAATCACTTTGCTCTCTTCCTACACGTACACATGCCTTACATCCTCGATAAAAACTTTTCACTGCTTCTAACAACTTGCCTCCCACACCATATATTCTTAATACCTTCCACAGAGCATCTCTATCAACTCTATCATATGCCTTCTCCAGATCCATAAATGCTACATACAAATCCATTTGCTTTTCTAAGTATTTCCCACATAATTCTTCAAAGCAAACACCTGATCCACACATCCTCTACCACTTCTGAAACCACACTGCTCATCCCCAATCTGATGCTCTGTACATGCCTTCACCCTCTCAATCAATACCCTCCCATATAATTTCCCAGGAATACTCAACAAACTTATACCTCTGTAATTTGAGCACTCACTCTTATTCCCTTTGCCTTTGTACAATGGCACTATGCACGCATTCCGCCAATCCTCAGGCACCTCACCATGAGTCATACATACATTAAATAACCTTACCAACCAGTCAACAATACAGTCACCCCCTTTTTTAATAAATTCCACTGCAATACCATCCAAACCTGCTGCCTTGCCGATTTTCATCTTCCGCAAAGCTTTTACTACCTCTTCTCTGTTTACCAAATCATTTTCCCTAACCCTTTCACTTTGCACACCACCTCGACCAAAACACCCTATATCTGCCACTCTATCATCAAACACATTCAACAAACCTTCAAAATACTCACTCCATCTCCTTCTCACATCACCACTACTTGTTATCACCTCCCCATTTGCGCCCTTCACTGAAGTTCCCATCTGCTCCCTTGTCTTACGCACTTTATTTACCTCCTTCCAGATCATCTTTTTATTCTCCCTAAAATTTAATGATATTCTCTCGCCCCAACTCTCATTTGCCCTCTTTTTCACCTCTTGCACCTTTCTCTTGACCTGTCTCTTTCTTTTATACATCTCCCACTCAATTGCATTTTTTCCCTGCAAAAATCGTCCAAATGCCTCTCTCTTCTCTTTCACTAATAATCTTACTTCTTCATCCCACCACTCACTACCCTTTCTAATCAACCCACCTCCCACTCTTCTCATGCCACAGGCATCTTTTGCGCAATCCATCACTGATTCCCTAAATACATCCCAATCCTCCCCCACTCTCCTTACTTCCATTGTTCTTACCTTTTTCCATTCTGTACTCAGTCTCTCCTGGTACTTCCTCACACAAGTCTCCTTCCCAAGCTCACTTACTCTCACCACCCTCTTCACCCCAACATTCACTCTTCTTTTCTGAAAACCCATACAAATCTTCACCTTAGCCTCCACAAGATATTGATCAGACATCCCTCCAGTTGCACCTCTCAGCACATTAACATCCAAAAGTCTCTCTTTCGCGCGCCTGTCAATTAACACGTAATCCAATAACGCTCTCTGGCCATCTCTCCTACTTACATAAGTATACTTATGTATATCTCGCTTTTTAAACCAGGTATTCCCAATCATCAGTCCTTTTTCAGCACATAAATCTACAAGCTCTTCACCATTTCCATTTACAACACTGAACACCCCATGTACACCAATTATTCCCTCAACTGCCACATTACTCACCTTTGCATTCAAATCACCCATCACTATAACCCGGTCTCGTGCATCAAAACCACTAACACACTCATTTAGCTGCTCCCAAAACACTTGCCTCTCATGATCTTTCTTTTCATGCCCAGGTGCATATGCACCAATAATCACCCATCTCTCTCCATCAACTTTCAGTTTTACCCATATCAATCGAGAATTTACTTTCTTACATTCTATCACATACTCCCACAACTCCTGTTTCAGGAGTATTGCTACTCCTTCCCTTGCTCTTGTCTTCTCACTAACCCCTGACTTTACTCCCAAGACATTCCCAAACCACTCTTCCCCTTTACCCTTGAGCTTCGTTTCACTCAGAGCCAAAACATCCGGGTTCCTTTCCTCAAACATACTACCTATCTCTCCTTTTTTCACATCTTGGTTACATCCACACACATTTAGGCACCCCAATCTGAGCCTTCGAGGAGGATGAGCACTCCCCGCGTGACTCCTTCTTCTGTTTCCCATTTTAGAAAGTTAAAAAAATACAAGGAGGGGAGGATTTCTGGCCCCCCGCTCCCGTCCCCTCTAGTCGCTTTCTACGACACGCGAGGAATGCGTGGGAAGTATTCTTTCACCCCTATCCCCAGGGATAATATATATATATATATATATACACATACACACACTCATACATACGCACATATACACACACACACACACATACATATATATACATATGAAAAATGTAAGAAACAATTTAGAATACTGAAACTTCTAGCTTGAAATGAAATGAAAAAATGGATGTCACATAATGGTTCAACCTCTGGCTATGGAAAAAGGAAATGTATAATTCATTTACACAAACGTCAATAGTAGTTCTCATCAATTTGACCACTGTATCAATAAGCTTCAATGTCTAAGCTACATTTTTTCCAATTTCACTATTTTCTTGTCAAAGCACCATGTATGAAAACTGTCACTCCAGTAACACAACTATAAACATTTACTTCCCCTTTAAAAAAGTTCTGGGGAAGTCTGTCTCGATACACTGCGGGACACTCTACCACCTGGCGAGGTTTGTGTTGCAATGGTTCTTGATTCACAAACGTAGTAGCATCACTGTTGGGCCAAGGTAGTTCCGTTGGCGAAGAGGAGCTCATGAAACATGTCGGAAAGCATGCTACCTTACTCAGCAGCTGATAAGACATCGCTGGTTCGATGCCCCCAGTCTATATATATATATATATATCTATATATATATATATATCATCCCTGGGGATAGGGGAGAAAGAATACTTCCCACGTATTCCCTGCGTAGGCGACTAAAAGGGGAGGGAGCGGGGGGCTGGAAATCCTCCCCTCTCGTTTTTTTTTTAATTTTCCAAAAGAAGGAACAGAGAAAGAGGCCAGGTGAGGATATTCCCTCAGAGGCCCAGTCCTCTGTTCTTAACGCTACCTTGCTAACGCAGGAAATGGCGAATAGTGTGAAAGAAATATATATATATATATATATATATATATATATATATATATATATATATATATATATATATATATATATTGGAAAGGATCACAATTTTGCGCGTGATCAAGAAATTCCTGAGTCAACGGAGAAAATGAGACGATAAGTTCCCAAGTGCACTTTCGTGTGATAATCACATCATCAAGGGAGACACAAGAGAGAAATATAACAGTCAGTTGATATACATCGAAGAGACGAAGCTAGGACGCCATTTGGTAAACATGGTATATATGAATATATCAGGAAAAAAAGAGAATTGAAACAGTACAGGGTCCTTCCAAGGCTGTTTGTAGGAGTGGGAGACAACAGAAACTCACAGATCACTGTCACCATAGTAAAAGGTCAGCCGAATAATTGCGAGAGGAAAACATGCAAACTCAGTGTGACTGAGAAGGCGTAAAAAATGTTAATCGCGGACTTGAAGCGATTATTATCAAGTCTGTCCTCAAAAGTATCTAAAGCATTGCTTTTAACCACTTTAATCATTAAATCATTCCACATGTTAACAGTTCTGTTGAAGATTATCTACACATATATTCTCTTGTTTCTGTTAATTATCAAGTTAATCGCCTATTTCCTCATGAATTTGTGTTACATCGTCCAAAAACAGATCCCCACCATTGCTAGACGACAGAACAAAGATTGTATCATAACTCTCGCACGCACACACACTCCAGTGTTTCCAATAAACTTTCTCTGCCTTTTGCGATGAGCTTAGAACAGGTTCCTCCAGAAATAGCCAACTGGATGGGGCCGTGACTTATCAGTGAGGAGTCAGTTTTATTTGAGAAACTTGACTGCGTAACCTGAACCTATCAACTGCCAAAGTCTGTGCTGGTTGGCATCACCCTCAAGAATATAACACTGAGTTACAATGATGTATGTCATTTATCAAATGGTATGTGTGTGTATATATATATATATATATATATATATATATATATATATATATATATATATATATATATATATATATATATATCCCTGGGGATAGGGGAGAAAGAATACTTCCCACGTATTCCCTGCGAGTCGGAGAAAGGACTAAACGGGAAAGGAGCCGGGGGGGCTGTAGAAACTGGTGACTGAGTTTGGTAAAGTGCGTGAAAAATGAAAGCTGAGAGTAAATGTGAATATGAGCAAGGTTATTAGGTACAGCAGGGTTGAGGGACACGTCAGTTGGGAGGTTAGTCTGAATGGAGAAAAATTGGAGGAAGTGATGTGTTTTAGATATCTGGGAGTGGATTTGGCAGCGGATGGAACCATGGAAGCGGAAGTGAGTCACAGGGTGGGGGAGGGGGAGAAAGTTCTGGGAGCGTTGATGAATGTGTGGAAGGCGAGAACGTTATCTCGGAGAGCAAAAATGGGTATGTTTCAAGGAATAGTGGTTCCAACAATGTTGTATGGTTGCGAGGCGTGGGCTATAGATAGGGTTGTGCGGAGGAGGGTGGATGTGTTGGAAATGAAATGTTTGAGGACAATATGTGGTGTGAGGTGGTTTGATCGAGTAAGTAATGAAAGGGTAAGAGAGATGTGTGGTAATATAAAGAGTGTGGTCGAGAGAGCAGAAGAGGGTGTATTGAAATGGTCTGGTCACATGGAGAGAATGAGTGAGGAAAGTTTGCCAAAGAGGATATAGGTGTCAGAAGTGGAGGGAACGAGAAGTGGGAGACCAAACTGGAGGTGGAAGGTTGGAGCGGAAAAGATTTTGAGCGATCGGAGCCTGAACATAAAGGAGGGTGAAAGGCGTGCAAGGAATAGAGTGTATTGGAACGATGTGGTACACCGGGGTCGACGTGCTGTCAATGGATTGAACCAGGGCATGTGAAGCGTCTGGGGTAAACCATGGAAAGTTCTGTGGGGCCTGGATGTGGAAAGGGAGCTGTGGTTTCTTTGCATTACACATGACAGCTACAGACTGAGTGTGAACGAATGTGGCCTATTGTCTTTTCCTAGCACTAAGTCGCGGGGGAAGGGGGGAAGCTATTTCATATGTGGCGAGGTGGCAACGAAATGGATGAAGGCAGCAAGTATGAATATGGACATGTGTATATAGGTATATGTCTGTGTATGTATTTGTATGTATACGTTGAAATGTATAGATATGTATATGTGCGTGTGAGGGCGTTTATGTATATATATGTGTATGTGGGTGGGTTGGGTCATTCTCTCATCTTTTTGCTTGCGCTACCTCGCTAACGCGGGAGACAGCGACAAAGTATAATGATAAAGATTAATAAACAATAATGAAATAGAAAAAGAGAATATATATATATATATATATATATATATATATATATATATATATATATATATATATATATATATATATTTTTTTTTTTTTTTTCTTTTTTTTCATACTATTCGCTATTTCCCGCGATAGCGAGGTAGCGTTAAGAACAGAGGACTGGGCCTTTGAGGGAATATCCTCACCTGGCCCTCTTCTCTGTTCCTTCTTTTGGAAAATTAAAAAAAAAAAAAAACGAGAGGGGAGGATTTCCAGCCCCCCGCTCCCTTCCCTTTTAGTCGCCTTCTACGACACGCAGGGAATACGTGGGAAGTATTCTTTCTCCCCTATCCCCAGGGAATATATATATATATATATATATATATATATATATATATATATATATATATATATATATATATTCTATTAATTTTACTTTGTCGCTGTCTCCCGCGTTAGTGAGGCAGCATTAAGATCAGAGGACAGAGCCTCCGAGGGAACATCACCACCTGGCCCCCCTCTCCGCTCCCCCCCTTGGAAAATCAAAAACGAGAGGGGAGGATTTCCAGCCCCCCCACTCCCTTCCCCCCCAGTCGCCCTCCACGACACGCAGGGAACACGTGAGAAGCACTCCCTCCCCCCTATCCCCAGGGATAATATACATATGATATACATATAATATATATATATATATATATATATATATATATATATATATATATATATATATATATATATATATATATATGAGAATGAGTGAGAAAAGATTGACCAAGATGATATATGTGTCGGAGGTGGAGGGAACGAGGAGAAGTGGGAGACCAAATTGGAGGTGGAAAGATGGAGTGCAAAAGATTTTGAGTGATCGGGGACTGAACATGCAGGAGGGTGAAAGGCGGGCAAGGAATAGAGTGAATTGGATCGATGTGGTATACCGGGGTTGACGTGCTGTCAGTGGATTGAATCAGGGCATGTGAAGCGTCTGGGGTAAACCATGGAAAGTTGTGTGGGGCCTGGATGTGGAAAGGGAGCTGTGGTTTCGGGCATTATTCCATGACAGCTAGAGACTGAGTGTGAACGAATGGGGCCTTTGTTGTCTTTTCCTAGCGCTACCTCGCACACATGAGGGGGGAGGGGGATGGTATTCCATGTGTGGTGAGGTGGCGATGGGAATGAATAAAGGCAGACAGTGTGAATTGTGTGCATGGGTATATATGTATGTGTCTGTGTGTGTATATATATGTGTACATTGAGATGTATAGGTATGTATATTTGCGTGTGTGGACGTGTATGTATATACATGTGTATGGGGGTGGGTTGGGCCATTTCTTTCGTCTGTTTCCTTGCGCTGCCTCGCAAACGCGGGAGACAGCGACAAAGCAAAATAATAATAATAATAATAATAATATTATATATATATATATATATATATATATATATATATATATATATATATATATATATATATATTTTTTTTTTTTTTTTTTCAAACTATTCGCCATTTCCCGCGTTAGCGAGGTAGCGTTAAGAACAGAGAACTGGGCCATTGAGGGAATATCCTCACCTGGCCCCCTTCTCTGTTCCTTCTTTTGGAAAATTAAAAAAAAATTGAGAGGGGAGGATTTCCAGCCCCCCGCTCCCTTCCCTTTTAGTCGCCTTCTACGACACGCAGGGAATACGTGGGAAGTATTCTTTCTCCCCTATCCCCAGGGATATATATATATATATATATATATATATATATATATATATATATATATATATATATATATATATATATATATATATGGTTTGGATGGTATTGCAGTGGAATTTATTAAAAAAGTGGGTGACTGTATTACTGACTGGTTGGTAAGGTTATTTAATGTATGTATGACTCATGGTGAGGTGCCTGAGGATTGGCGAAATGCGTGCATAGTGCCATTGTACAAAGGCAAAGGGGATAAGAGTGAGTGCTCAAACTACAGAGGTATAAGTTTGTTGAGTATTCCTGGTAAATTATATGGGAGGGTATTGATTGAGAGGGTGAAGGCATGTACAGAGCATCAGATTGGGGAAGAGCAGTGTGGTTTCAGAAGTGGTAGAGGATGTGTGGATCAGGTGTTTGCTTTGAAGAATGTATGTGAGAAATACTTAGAAAAGCAAATGGATTTGTATGTAGCATTTATGGATCTGGAGAAGGCATATGATAGAGTTGACAGAGATGCTCTGTGGAAGGTATTAAGAATATATGGTGTGGGAGGCAAGTTGTTAGAAGCAGTGAAAAGTTTTTATCGAGGATGTGAGGCATGTGTACGTGTAGGAAGAGAGGAAAGTGATTGCTTCTCAGTGAATGTAGGTTTGCGGAAGGGGTGTGTGATGTCTCCATGGTTGTTTAATTTGTTTAAGGATGGGGTTGTTAGGGAGGTGAATGCGAGAGTTTTGTAAAGAGGGGCAAGTATGGAGTTTGTTGTGGATGAGAGAGCTTGGGAAGTGAGTCAGTTGTTGTTCGCTGATGATACAGCGCTGGTGGCTGATTCATGTGAGAAACTGCAGAAGCTGGTGACTGAGTTTGGTAAAGTGTGTGAAAGAAGAAAGTTAAGAGTAAATGTGAATAAGAGCAAGGTAATTAGGTACAGTAGGGTTAAGGGCCAAGTCAATTGGGAGGTAAGTTTGAATGGAGAAAAACTGGAGGAAGTTAAGTGTTTTAGATATCTGGGAGTGGATCTGGCAGCGGATGGAACCATGGAAGCGGAAGTGAATCATAAGGTGGGGGAGGGGGCGAAAATCCTGGGAGCCTTGAAGAATGTGTGGAAGTCGAGAACATTATCTCGGAAAGCAAAAATGGGTATGTTTGAAGGAATAGTGGTTCCAACAATGTTGTATAGTTGCGAGGCGTGGGCTATGGATAGAGTTGTGCGCAGGAGGGTGGATGTGCTGGAAATGAGATGTTTGAGGACAATGTGTGGTGTGAGGTGGTTTGATCGAGTAAGTAATGTAAGGGTAAGAGAGATGTGTGGAAATAAAAAGAGCGTGTTTGAGAGAGCAGAAGAGGGTGTTTTGAAATGATTTGGGCACATGGAGAGAATGAGTGAGGAAAGATTGACCAAGAGGATATATGTGTCGGAGGTGGAGGGAACGAGGAGAAGAGGGAGACCAAATTGGAGGTGGAAAGATGGAGTGAAAAAGATTTTGTGTGATCGGGGCCTGAACATGCAGGAGGGTGAAAGGCGGGCAAGGAATAGAGTGAATTGGATCGATGTGATATATCGGGCCCCGATCACACAAAATCTTTTTCACTCCATCTTTCACACACTTTACCAAACTCAGTCACAAGCTTCTGCAGTTTCTCACATGAATCAGCCACCAGCGCTGTATCATCAGCGAACAACAACTGACTCACTTCCCAAGCTCTCTCATCCACAACAGACTTCATACTTGCCCCTCTTTCCAAAACTCTTGCATTCACCTCCCTAACAACCCCATCCATAAACAAGGTGGTGTGCAAAGTGAGAGGGTTAGGGAAAATGATTTGGTAAACAGAGAAGAGGTAGTAAAAGCTTTGCGGAAGATGAAAGCCGGCAAGGCAGCAGGTTTGGATGGTATTGCAGTGGAATTTATAAAAAAAGGGGGTGACTGTATTGTTGACTGGTTGGTAAGGTTATTTAATGTATGTATGACTCATGGTGAGGTGCCTGAGGATTGGCGGAATGCGTGCATAGTGCCATTGTACAAAGGCAAAGGGGATAAGAGTGAGTGCTCAAATTACAGAGGTATAAGTTTGTTGAGTATTCCTGGTAAATTATATGGGAGGGTATTGATTGAGAGGGTGAAGGCATGTACAGAGCATCAGATTGGGGAAGAGCAGTGCGGTTTCAGAAGTGGTAGAGGATGTGTGGATCAGGTGTTTGCTTTGAAGAATGTATGTGAGAAATACTTAGAAAAGCAAATGGATTTGTATGTATCATTTATGGATCTGGAGAAGGCATATGATAGAGTTGATAGAGATGCTCTGTGGAAGGTATTAAGAATAGGTATTATTTTGGCTTTTGCTCCCAAGAGCAGACTGCTTGTGTGCCCCCACCACTAGGCAGACCATGCAGTACTCGGCAGGTTGCAGCGTCACATGATAACTGTGTGGCCATCGGCAACTCAAGGGTAGGCCGATTTGATAACTGCTCGTTTCTTTGGAACTCTACCTTCTCACGTCTTTCCCAATAACTATGACCTGGCATATTTCAAAGGACACGTTTTTCACTTCCTCCTAATGACAGGGTAAATACTTTACCTTGTCTTTTCCTTTTTCCTCACATTATTTTCTCTGCATTTCAATTAAGGCCCGACCTTGATGTGGACTTTTGTCCTTGACCGGAGCTTTCAGCAAAAAAAGAAAAAACATCTGTTAATTGTCCTCTGCACATGATACAGTAGTTTTGAAGAAATGAATTTAAAAACAATGTTTACGTTATTAATTTCTTATTAGTATTTAAAGCCTAATAACTTATCCATTTTTTGTAATAACTTGATTTGATATCCGAAAGTCAATTAACCTTTATTTACTGCATAAATTCTAGACAAGATATTGAACGCAACTAAGGTACAGCAACACTGACAAATATAAAGCAGGTAATCATAGGTAAGTTTACACTACATATGGAGTCTAATTTCAATACAGCTATTACGATATTCTTATTATGTTATTCATGTATGATTTTAGACATTTCATGAAAATGTTTTGATTGTTTCACGTAAACAAACATTAGGATTTGTAGGCGACCTTTAAACGCGATTTTTTTATTCTATATTTTATATTTTATTTATTTCTTTATTTATTTATTTTATTTTATTTCTTTATTTTTTGAGAGAGAAATTAATATGTGCAAGTTCTAACTCCTGAGTACATACTAACTTTAAGCAGGCGCGGCCGAGCGAATATCAATGAAAGTTATTTTCATTACGGACGTGTGTGTGTGTGTGTGTGTGTGTGTGTGTGTGTACTTACCTATTTGTCCTGTTCGGGGAGGGATTTCTACACACGTGGAGCTCCATCTCTCAAACTTTCTCTTCTGTTATCAAACTTTCTCAAACTTATGCCGCCTATACTCCTAATTCTGGTACTTAGTTTATCCAGTACCCGTATAAAAGTATTTATTTATATATTTTGTAACAAGTATCTTGTCTGACTCCATGTTATGGTCACTGATCTTCGTATCTTCCGAAAAACTTTCCACTGTTGACATCATCTAACTGAATTTAAAACTTAAAGGTTGTGATAAGTGTGTGTGTGTGTGTGTGTGTGTGTGTGTTGCTTAGACAAATTATCAAAATATCAAAATATCGACTTTCTTAAGTGAGAAACCAACAGACTAATGGCACAGTACTAACAAAGGTGAACAACGCTCGCCAGCCGTGACGCCAGCTTGTCTGGAACAGTTCTCGTACACTGCCGGGCTGGCGGGTGTATGAGGGACGTGCTAGATGGTGACGTCACATCAGCAGATTAAGGTCTTCAAATGGCCTCAGCAGGCGAACTGCTATACTTCACTGTGTGCGTAAATTCCTACTACCACCAGCTGTGCCAAAAACGCGTACTCCCAGTAGCCTAATTTTTAGTATGATACTAAATAAGATAAAACCTCATAGAGTACGCGATAAGGCAACCTCCTAAAATTCCCCTATTACCATCGTTGGCCAGATTCAAAAGTTCTTGGAAGACCGTTAACCCCTAGCCAGAACCTCGTCCTCCAGGACTGGTGTGCTACAATGAGAGGAGGAGAGCGTGAATGTAAGGTGGTGCAGCCGCTGTTGCTGCTGCTGCTGGGGTTCAACGACCTGATGCAGTTGGCTTGAGCGCAGGTAGGTCAGGGAGACGCTCTGGGGGTGAACGGCCTCTACTGCCACCACCACACTTTCACTGCCTCCCTCCTCCTCCTCCTCCTCCTCCTCCAACTGTTATAGATGCTACTTCTGCTGTCGTACTGTCACTTGTCTCTGTCTTAGCTATTACTTTGGCTGCTGTTATAGCTGTTACTTCTGTTGCAGTTATAACAGTCACTCCAGTTGCTGTTACTTCTCATGTTGCTCTTGCTGTTGGTGGTGACGGTGAGGGTGTTGCTCTACGGTTGATTGTGTCTGCCTTCACTTGTACTGTACTACGTTGTCTGACCTGTACTCTGCCTTCACTTGTACTGTACTACGTTGTCTGACCTGTACTCTGCCTTCACTTGTACTGTACTACGTTGTCTGACCTGTACTCTGCCTTCACTTGTACTGTACTAGGTTGTCTGACCTGTACTCTGCCTTCACTTGTACTGTACTACGTTAGCGTTGTGTGACCGCCTGCTGTTCTCCACTGCTCACGTCACTACTCTCATGCTTTATGTATTATTATATTAATGTGGGAGTCGCGTCTCCCGGCCATGGTTGGTGTTGCTGGTAGTCTGGGCTTTAGGCCTACCAGCTGCTAGGGTCATTGAGGCCGTCATCGTAGTGGTCGGCTGGAAGTCTGGACTTTAGGCCTACCAACTGCCAGGGTCATTGAGGCCGTCATCGTCAGACTATAACTACGTCGAGTAATCTCGGACATCTTGAACAATGTCTTCCAGATATTTCTAAAGCCATGCACGCCCTCGATGCATATATGGCACTCCTTACTGTTACTAGTGAATTGTTTCATCTAACATTATTGCTACTGTTGCGTGAACCACACCGTTAACCCTGTAAACCTGTCATTCACATAGTATTCGCATTGGGGGGGGGGGGGGATGTGTCATCTTATACCAGACGAGAACAGCGTCCGGCACGGTGGGGGGGGGGGGGAGGGCTGGGGGGACACGTCATCAAGCCCTCCTCCTGGGGGGGGGGGGGGGGGAAGGGGCCACAGTCAGCCAGGTGTGGCCGCCTCAGATGATGGCTCAAAAGAAACGTGTATTGAACCTCTTGACTACGACAGCACGACCCTTGGGTACGACTGTTCGACCTTTGGGTACGACCCATCAATACATCACGACCCCCTAATATGGCAGTACGACCCATGGTTACGACAGTACGACTCTTGGGTATGATGGTGTGACCTTTGACCTGACCTTATCGTTTAATTAAGACTTGTAGTATGAAGACTAGTTCCATGAAGACTGTAATGAGAAGATTACTACTGTAGTGTGAAGACAAATACTGTAGTGTGAAGACTAGTACTGTAGTGTGAAGACAAATACTGTAGTGTGAAGACTAGTACTGTAGTGTGAAGACAAATACTGTAGTGTGAAGACTAGTACTGCAGTGTGAAGACTAGTACTGTAGTGTGAAGACTAGTACTGTAGTGTGAAGACTAGTACTGTAGTGTGAAGACTAGTACTGCAGTGTGAAGACTAGTACTGTAGTGTGAAGACTAGTACTGTAGTGTGAAGACTAGTACTGTAGTGTGAAGACTAGTACTGCAGTGTGAAGACTAGTACTGTAGTGTGAAGACTAGTACTGCAGTGTGAAGACTAGTACTGTAGTGTGAAGACTAGTACTGTAGTGTGAAGACTAGTACTTAAGCATGAAGACAAGTGTAGTATATAACAGAAGGATTCATTACGTGTTGATAGGTGGTAGATGTTGGTAGTTGTGATGGTGTTGTTGATGGTCATGTGTGTGTTATAAACCCCCCCCCCCCCCCCGCAGCTTTGTATATGGCTGTTCCCTGGACAGACACATCAACCAGTCCTGTCCCTTTTCCATGCCCCCTCTCCCCTCCCCCACCAACAAGTAGCTTCCTGATCGTTGGACACCTGATTTGCATATTCGTTTAACGGTTGGTAATGAACATGGAAGATGGGGCCCCTAGCATGATGGGCCTCCAACACCGAGGATTTACCTTTATTTACCTTTACATTATTATTTATTTTCTGATTTCATCCTTGGGTGGGGGGATGGTTCATCTGTGGCTTGGTTGGGTCTACTGGTCTGTGTGTCTGTATATCTCTGATTTTATTTTCTATCCAATTTTTTCTTATCGCAGTGACGTATATATACAACACCAGACGAACAAATGTCCTGGCCTGGTCAAAGCCATCTCGGGTGAGACAACAAGGTTATACAGGAAGAAACTGAACTTGATCAGGTGTGCACAAGTGTTTGTAAACCTTACTGTTACCGTCACACCTCACAAGATGAGCCATACACACACACACGTCACCAGCTCCAGGACACAAGAGGTTATATCTATGTATTTAACTTTCTTTTCGTCAACCTTTCCTATTGTATTTTATAATTTCATTTTTTCAGACTGTTTTACTCTCTCATTTTGTATTTGTCTCATTATCTTTCTGCTCCGGTCCACTGTCTCTCCTTATCATTATCAGTTTATCATGACCGACTCATACTTTGACTCACTGTTTTTCTTATCCCATATCTCATTTTTTCTTGTTGTTTCAGAGTTTCGAATGATTTTGTGTCATAAACGCTACACCTCAACTTCAGTGTTGGCAGATGGCTATCCTCCCCAGTCATGATCTGTACCTAGGATCTCCTCACACTACACACACTGGTCATCTCCCAAGCCATCATCCAATTTGATCATTGTAAATTTGCATTGTGCCTCACATCTTCAATAGCGATATAAATCCTGTTTAAATCTTATAAAATAACACGGCACAGCAAATTAGGTTAGCAATATCATAATTAACCGATTAATATGTAAGAAAAATTATCGTGTACGCCATCACTGAGGTCAATAACAGATGCATCAAACACTTGGTGTAGGGTTGACCTGACCAGAGGTAAAGTTCCTGCCAGAAACGCTGAATCAAATTAAACGAAGAAAAGAACTGATGGAGGCCTGTCCCATATATATATATATATATATATATATATATATATATATATATATATATATATATATATATATATATATATATATATGATTTCATGATTGATCTAAGTTTCCAGAAGATATTGCAGAAAAGTCTGTTAACTTTTCTTATTTTCCCTGCTCGCCAGATGATGCACAGGTTCCTCATGATACATAAACATTGAGGAGTGATGTTTTCACCACATTTCAGCATTATTGATCATGTTGAGCGTGAAGGATCACGTGTTCAGTGGACACCTGCCTCGAGGCTCTGCAACGACGACCACCACGTGTCACACACACACACACACACACACACACACACACACGTCAAACCCAGACGACCAACACTGCCGCTCACCGCATCAACAACCTACATATAACGCACTGCTTACATGGTGACGTGCACAACACCTGGTGACGTGCACAAGCTGTGACGTGCAGAACATACGGTGACTTGCAGAACATGTGACATGCACAACACCTGGTGCCGTGCACATGTGGGGACGTGCATAACCTGTGACGTGCAGAACATGTGACATGCACAACACCTGGTGACGTGCACATGTGGCGACGTACACAACACCTGGTGACGTGCACAACACCTGTGCCCTATTTTCAAATGTTCTTATGTTTTATGACAATATTACAACGGCGTCATGAAGATGATAAGCCGTCATCCTCACGAGCACTTTGTTGGGTTGCTGTGTAGTGTTTATCCCGTCGTGGATTCTCAGACAAAAATATATAATAAAAGGAAATAATTTTCGCTGAAAACGTCAGAAACGTTTCTGAATAAAGAATAACCCCGACCTTCATAACCAAAGGATAACACTAACTGCATCAAGACTAAGTGCTTACGTCTGTAGCCCGCATTTTATTGACCTTATTCTATATTCCAGCATTGTTTATTTTGCTGTGATGAAAGTTAAGAGTAAATGTAAATACGAGCAAGGTTATTAGGTACAGTAGGGTTGAGGGTCAAGTCAGTTGGGAGATGTCTCCATGGTTGTTTAATTTGTTTATGGATGGGGTTGTTAGGGAGGTAAATGCAAGAGTTTTGGAAAGGGGCAAGTATGAAGTCTGTTGGGGATGAGAGAGCTTGGGAAGTGAGTCAGTTGTTGTTCGCTGATGATACAGCGCTGGTGGCTGATTCATGTGAGAAACTGCAGAAGCTGGTGACTGAGTTTGGAAAAGTGTGTGGAAGAAGAAAGTTAAGAGTAAATGTGAATAAGAGCAAGGTAATTAGGTACAGTAGGGTTGAGGGTCAAGTCAATTGGGAGGTGAGTTTGAATGGAGAAAAACTGGAGGAAGTGAAGTGTTTTAGATATCTGGGAGTGGATCTGGCAGCGGATGGAACCATGGAAGCGGAAGTGGATCATAGGGTGGGGGAGGGGGCGAAAATCCTGGGGGCCTTGAAGAATGTGTGGAAGTCGAGAACATTATCTCGGAAAGCAAAAATGGGTATGTTTGAAGGAATAGTGGTTCCAACAATGTTGTATGGTTGCGAGGCGTGGGCTATGGATAGAGTTGTGCGCAGGAGGATGGATGTGCTGGAAATGAGATGTTTGAGGACAATGTGTGGTGTGAGGTGGTTTGATCGAGTGAGTAACGTAAGGGTAAGAGAGATGTGTGGAAATAAAAAAGGTGTGGTTGAGAGAGCAGAAGAGGGTGTTTTGAAGTGGTTTGGGCACATGGAGAGGATGAGTGAGGAAAGATTGACCAAGTAGATATATGTGTCGGAGGTGGAGGGAACAAGGAGAAGAGGGAGACCAAATTGGAGGTGGAAAGATGGAGTGAAAAAGATTTTGTGTGATCGGGGCCTGAACATGCAGGAGGGTGAAAGGAGGGCAAGGAATAGAGTGAATTGGAGCGATGTGGTATACCGGGGTTGACGTGCTGTCAGTGGATTGAATCAGGGCATGTGAAGCGTCTGGGGTAAACCATGGAAAGCTGTGTAGGTATGTATATTTGCGTGTGTGGACGTATGTATATACATGTGTATGGGGGGGGGGGGTGGGGCCATTTCTTTCGTCTGTTTCCTTGCGCTACCTTGCAAACGCGGGAGACAGCGACAAAGTATAATAAAAATATAAAATATATATATATATATATATATATATATATATATATGTATATATATATATATATATATATTTTTTTTTTTTTTTTTTTTTTTTTTTTGTCGCTGTCTCCCGCGCGTTTGCGAGGTAGCGCAAGGAAACAGACGAAAGAAATGGCCCAACCCACCCCCATACACATGTATATACATACACGTCCACACACGCAAATATACATACCTACACAGCTTCCCATGGTTTACCCCAGACGCTTCACATGCCCTGATTCAATCCAATGACAGTACGTCAACCCCGGTATACCACATCGATCCAATTCACTCTATTCCTTGCCCTCCTTTCACCCTCCTGCATGCTCAGGCCCCGATCACACAAAATCTTTTTCACTCCATCTTTCCACCTCCAATTTGGTCTCCCACTTCTCCTCGTTCCCTCCACCTCCGACACATATATCCTCTTGGTCAATCTTTCCTCACTCATTCTCTCCATGTGCCCAAACCATTTCAAAACTGTTGGAACTGTTGGAACTGTTCAAAATTGTTGGAACCACTATTCCTTCAAACATACCCATTTTTGCTTTCCGAGATAATGTTCTCGACTTCCACACATTTTTCAAGGCTCCCAGGATTTTCGCCCACTCCCCCACCCTATGATTCACTTCCGCTTCCATGGTTCCATCCGCTGCCAGATCCACTCCCAGATATCTAAAACACTTTACTTCCTCCAGTTTTTCTCCATTCAAACTTACCTCCCAATTGACTTGACCCTCAACCCTACTGTACCTAATAACCTTGCTCTTATTCACATTTACTCTTAACTTTCTTCTGTCACACACTTTACCAAACTCAGTCACCAGCTTCTGCAGTTTCTCACATGAATCAGCCACCAGCGCTGTATCATCAGCGAACAACAAGTGAGTCACTTCCCAAGCTCTCTCATCCACAACAGACTTCATACTTGCCCCTCTTTCCAAAACTCTTGCATTCACCTCCCTAACAACCCCATCCATAAACAATTTAAACAACCATGGAGACATCACACATCCCTGCCGCAAACTTACATTCACTAAGAACCAATCACTTTCCTCTCTTCCTACACGTACACATGCCTTACATCCTCGATAGAAACTTTTCACTGCTTCTAACAACTTGCCTCCCACACCATATATTCTTAATACCTTCCACAGAGCATCTCTATCAACTCTATCATATGCCTTCTCCAGATCCATATATACTACATACAAATCCATTTGCTTTTCTAAGTATTTCTCACATACATTCCTCAAAGCAAACACCTGATCCACACATCCTCTACCACTTCTGAAACCACACTGCTCTTCCCCAATCTGATGCCTTGTACATGCCCCCACCCTCTCAATCAATACCCTCCCATATAATTTACCAGGAATACTCAACAAACTTAAACCTCTGTAATTTGAGCACTCACCTTTGTCCCCTTTGCCTTTGTACAGTGGCACTATGCAAGCATTCCGCCAATCCTCAGGCACCTCACCATGAATCATACATACATTTAAATAACCTTACCAACCAGTCAACAACACAGTCACCCTTTTTTTTTTTTTTTTTTTTATAAATTCCACTGCAGTACCATCCGAACCCGCTACCTTGCCGGCTTTCATCTTCCGCAAAGCTTTTACTACCTCTTCTCTGTTTACCAATTCATTTTCCCTAACCCTCTCACTTTGCACACACACACACACACACACACACACACACACACACACACACACACACACATATATATATATATATATATATATATATATATACAATTATAATGATAATGATATTAACAATAATAATAATAATAATAATAATAATAATAATAATAATAATAATAATAATAATTATAATAATTCCACACGATACTTGTTGACGACATGTTAAAGTGTTCTTGTGATTGTGAACATAAAGGAAGTTGTGGGGAAGTTTAGCCACAGTCAGCGTGGGGAGGGCGGGGCAGGTCGTGTTGTTGGTTCTGACTCAGTAATGGTTGTCAACAGGTAAAGGAGCACTGGGCGAGGACCCGTTGCAGACATAAACAGTGTCAACATCATATCCATGACCCTGTCATAACATAAACAGTGTCAACATCAGATACATGACCCTGTCATAACATAAACAGTGTCAACATCAGATACATGACCCTGTCATAACATAAACAGTGTCAACATCAGATACATGACCCTGTCATAACATAAACAGTGTCAACATCAGATACATGACCCTGTCATAACATAAACAGTGTCAACATCATATACATGACCCTGTCATAACATAAACAGTGTCAACATCAGATACATGACCCTGTCATAACATAAACAGTGTCAACATCATATACATGACCCTGTCATAACATAAACAGTGTCAACATCATATCCATGACCCTGTCATAACATAAACAGTGTCAACATCAGATACATGACCCTGTCATAACATAAACAGTGTCAACATCATATCCATGACCCTGTCATAACATAAACAGTGTCAACATCAGATACATGACCCTGTCATAACATAAACAGTGTCAACATCAGATACATGACCCTGTCATAACAGGCGAGATTTATCTTTTTTCAACAATAACAACAGTAGCACTTGGGTTGGGTGACGGTCACAATGCAGGCGTAGAGATGCCTGTTAGTCTAATATAATGTAGTGTCCATGTAAAGGTTTTACTGATCTATATCGAGCATTTCAATACTCATACAGTCTATACACACTTCTTGCTGTGATGATTATGTATGTACAAAAAGGTGTGGACATCGTTCTCATCAAAGCAATAGAACACGAGAATGAGCGACCCTATCATAGTACACCACACAAGACCACGAGAATGAGCGACCCTATCATAGTACACCACACAGGACCATGAGTAACAACTGTCTCACAGAACAGTAACGTCATTGTCACATACCTGTGGCGTGTACAGTGAATGATCCTTCAAGGTCGTTATTGGTAACAATGGTTGGCTGGATGTCAAGGTACAATACAAACAAAGAGTAATGAAACATTGATCTCACTACAACACCGGTCATGTGTCCACTGCCATGTTCCAGATGGAGGGAATCTCAGGCTGACAAAGGTTAGTGACAGTAAAGGTCGTTGACCAAACATTAGTATATGATCAACAATTGATAATCATCCTAGTTTTCATCATCATTATATATGATGATATATAAATATCATTATATAAGATAATATATTAATGTCATTATTTTTTTTCTTTTGCTTTGTCGCTGTCTCCCGCGTTTGCGAGGTAGCGCAAGGAAACAGACGAAAAGAATTGGCCCAACCCACCCCCATACACATGTATATACATACGTCCACACACGCAAATATACATACCTACACAGCTTTCCATGGTTTACCCCAGACGCTTCACATGCCCTGATTCAATCCACTGACAGCACGTCAACCCCGGTATACCACATCGCTCCAATTCACTCTATTCCTTGCCCTCCTTTCACCCTCCTGCATGTTCAGGCCCCGATCACATAAAATCTTTTTCACTCCATCTTTCCACCTCCAATTTGGTCTCCCTCTTCTCCTCGTTCCCTCCACCTCCGACACATATATCCTCTTGGTCAATCTTTCCTCACTCATTCTCTCCATGTGCCCAAACCATTTCAAAACACCCTCTTCTGCTCTCTCTTTTTATTTCCACACATCTCTCTTACCCTTACGTTACTTACTCGATCAAACCACCTTACAGCACACATTGTCCTCAAACATCTCATTTCCAGCACATCCATCCTCCTGCGCACAACTCTATCCATAGCCCACGCCTCGCAACCATACAACATTGTTGGAACCGCTATTCCTTCAAACATACCCATTTTTTCTTTCCGAGATATATGATAATATATAAATATATTTATGTAAAAGCAAACGACTTAAACATAAAACTTTACAATTTTCCATACTTTAGTATCATGTATACATTACAATTTTCCATACTTTAGTATCATGTATACATTACAATTTTCCATACTTTAGTATCATGTGTACATTACAATTTTCCATACTTTAGTATCATGTATGAATACTATTGCCTGTGCACCTACATGTTCCTTAGTATCATACAACTTAAAGCAATATACGTGTTTGGTATGGTAGACAACACGGTTAATTACATCTTGTCTTTTCAGAACTTGGGAGAATTTTTTTGAACACGTCCAGCTTAGAAGTGTTGACAACATTCAGTATGAGCGTTGCCATCACTTGCTACTTTATAATGACGTAATACTTTCTCACGACCAACCCGAAGTACTATTTTCTCAGCTAATGATCATGACGTTTTGCAAGAGTCTTTATGTTGCTCAAATATTCCTGGCCATCGACTTGTCCCTCAGCAGTCATGATGATGATGCCTCTCGTGTCGTGTCGTGTCCTCACTTTCTTCCCTCATACAACCAACCACCTGACCTTCACAACCACCACAACAGCAACATCCTTCTAATCATCTAAATATTTCATATCTTCCACCGGTATTGATGAACGATTATGATCTACATTCTCTATATCTAATTGCAACTTATTACTGGTAATCTGATTCATACTGATATCTAATTCAAAACAGAATGACAGTGTTACCTGCTTATCATGTTACCACGGGGCAGTGTTACCTGCCATCACCGGCGGAGGGAAGCACTATTATCACATCTATGAATATCGTTTTCTTTATATTTGTGTTGCAACTTATTACTGACACTTCGAGCCATCGTACATCAAGACATCTACATCATTCCCACTTCCACTTCTCTCGCTGTAACTTTAACTGACTTTAGAAAATGGGGCTCCCAATGCCAGGTGAAGAACTTTATATTTATCAATATCAGATTCGAGCTGCCGGAACTTTCACCGATTGGACAAACTATTATTATCAATCTACATAACTCGGGGTTGTTCTGTGCTCGAATGAGTGGTAAAACTTTGCGTCATCAGCAGATATCCTCAACAGACGAATGATGGAATCATGTATGTACTTAATAGAAATATAAAACAAAGAGCAAAGGCTGCAACATGCAACGATGATGGATACCACTGGAGTCAGGCACCCAGTCCGATGAGCCGTCACCCTTCACAACCCTCTACCATCTCCCAGGAAGAAAATCCTTCCACCAGTCACGCTGTTCTCCACCAAATTCATGAGCTGTCAATGTCCAGAGAAGTCTGTCAGACAAGGTGTTATTTTGAACATCTGAAGAACGTGTTCATGCTTTTTTTCACTGATGGACAGGACAGAACCATGAGGGACACCGCTGTTGATGGTGGGTGGGTTGGTGGGTATGTGGGTGGGGAGTCTGATCCATCAACAATCACAGAGAGATCGACCAGAGAGGAAGCGAGATACCAGGGAGCAAAGTGAGGGAGGGATGCCAGAGGGGAGCTTAGAGATGAGATCCTGATGCCACACTCTATCAAAAGCTTTAGATATGTCACGAGCAACTACATATGGTGTAGCGGTTAGCGTTTCCGACCGTGACACATTCACGGGCCGCCCAGGGTCGAGCATAGGTTCGAATCCTGGTTACGACAGTCGGTCCACAGTCAACCCAGCTGCTCACCCATGCTTAGGCGTTGGTCGTTAAATGGATACCTGGCACAGCCTAGGGAGGGGGGGGGTGTCATTTCATGTGTGGCGGGGTGGCGACGAGAATGGATGAAGGCAGCAAGTATGAATATGTACATGTGTATGTATGTATATGTCTGTGTGTGTATACGTGTGTATACGTTGAAGTGTATATGTATGTATATGTGCGTGTGTGTACCTTTATGTATATACATGTGTATGTGGGTGAGTTGGGCCATTCTTTCGTCTGTTTCCTTACTCTACCTCGCTAACGCAGGATACAGCGACAGATTATAATTATATATATATATATATATATATATATATATATATATATATATATATATATATATATATATATATATCCCTGGGGATAGGGGAGAAAGAATACTTCCCACGTATTCCCTGCGTGTCGTAGAAGGCGACTAAAAGGGGAGGGAGCGGGGGGCTGGAAATCCTCCCCTCTCGTTTTTTTTTTTAATTTTCCAAAAGAGGGAACAGAGAATTGGGCCAGGTGAGGGTATTCCCTCAAGGCCCAGTCCTCTGTTCTTAACGCTACCTCGCTAATGCGGGAAATGGCGAATAGTTTGAAAGAAAAAGAAAATATATATATATATATATATATATATATATATATATATATATATATAGTAGGGTTGAGGGTCAAGTCAATTGGGAGGTGAGTTTGAATGGAGAAAAACTGGAGGAAGTGAAGTGTTTTAGATATCTGGGAGTAGATCTGTCAGCGGATGGAACCATGGAAGCGGAAGTGGATCATAGGGTGGGGGAGGGGGCGAAAATTTTGGGAGCCTTGAAAAATGTGTGGAAGTCGAGAACATTATCTCGGAAAGCAAAAATGGGTATGTTTGAAGGAATAGTGGTTCCAACAATGTTGTATGGTTGCGAGGCGTGGGCTATGGATAGAGTTGTGCGCAGGAGGATGGATGTGCTGGAAATGAGATGTTTGAGGACAATGTGTGGTGTGAGGTGGTTTGATCGAGTAAGTAACGTAAGGGTAAGAGAGATGTGTGGAAATAAAAAGAGCGTGGTTGAGAGAGCAGAAGAGGGTGTTTTGAAATGGTTTGGGCACATGGAGAGAATGAGTGAGGAAAGATTGACCAAGAGGATATATGTGTCGGAGGTGGAGGGAACGAGGAGAAGAGGGAGACCAAATTGGAGGTGGAAAGATGGAGTGAAAAGGATTTTGTGTGATCGGGGCCTGAACATGCAGGAGGGTGAAAGGAGGGCAAGGAATAGAGTGAATTGGAGCGATGTGGTATACAGGGGTTGACGTGCTGTCAGTGGATTGAATCAAGGCATGTGAAGCGTCCGGGGTAAACCATGGAAAGCTGTGTAGGTATGTATATTTGCGTGTGTGGACGTGTGTATGTACATGTGTATGGGGGGGGTTGGGCCATTTCTTTCGTCTGTTTCCTTGCGCTACCTCGCAAACGCGGGAGACAGCGACGAGGTATAAAAAAAAAAAAAAAAAAAAATATATATATATATATATATATATATATATATATATATATATATATATATATATATATATATATATATTCTATACTATTCGCCATTTCCCGCGTTAGTGAGGTAGCGTTAAGAATGAGGACTGAGCCTTTGAGGGGATATCCTCACTTGGCCCCTTTTCTGTTCCTCTTTTGGAAAATTAAGAAATGAGAGGGGAGGATTTCCAGCCCCCGGCTCCCTCCCCTTTTAGTCGCCTTCTACGACACGCAGGGAATACGTGGGAAGTATTCTTTCTCCCCTATCCCCAGAGATAATATTATGTGTATATATATATATATATATATATATATATATATATATATATATATATATATATATATATATATATATATATATGAGAAATACTTAGAAAAGCAAATGGATTTGTATGTAGCATTTATGGATCTGGAGAAGGCATATGATAGAGTTGATAGAGATGCTCTGTGGAAGGTATTAAGAATATATGGTGTGGGAGGCAAGTTGTTAGAAGCAGTGAAAAGTTTTTATCGAGGATGTAAGGCATGTGTACGTGTAGGAAGAGAGCAAAGTGATTGGTTCTCAGTGAATGTAGGTTTGCGGCAGGGGTGTGTGATGTCTCCATGGTTGTTTAATTTGTTTATGGATGGGGTTGTTAGGGAGGTGAATGCAAGAGTTTTGGAAAGAGGGGCAAGTATGAAGTCTGTTGGGGATGCGAGAGCTTGGGAAGTGAGTCAGTTGTTGTTCGCTGATGATACAGCGCTGGTGGCTGATTCATGTGAGAAACTGCAGAAGCTGGTGACTGAGTTTGGTAAAGTGTGTGAAAGAAGAAAGTTAAGAGTAAATGTGAATAAGAGCAAGGTAATTAGGTACAGTAGGGGTGAGGGTCAAGTCAACTGGGAGGTAAGTTTGAATGGAGAAAAACTGGAGGAAGTAAAGTGTTTTAGATATCTGGGAGTGGATCTGGCAGCGGATGGAACCATGGAAGCGGAAGTGGATCATAGGGTGGGGGAGGGGGCGAAAATCCTGGGAGCCTTGAAGAATGTGTGGAAGTCGAGAACATCATCTCGGAAAGCAAAAATGGGTATGTTTGAAGGAATAGTGGTTCCAACAATGTTGTATGGTTGCGAGGCGTGGGCTATGGATAGAGTTGTGCGCAGGAGGGTGGATGTGCTGGAAATGAGATGTTTGAGGACAATGTGTGCTGTAAGGTGGTTTGATCGAGTAAGTAACGTAAGGGTAAGAGAGATGTGTGGAAATAAAAAGAGCGTGGTTGAGAGAGCAGAAGAGGGTGTTTTGAAATGGTTTGGGCACGGAGAGAATGAGTGGGGAAAGATTGACCAAGAGGATATATGTGTCGGAGGTGGAGGGAACGAGGAGAAGTGGGAGACCAAATTGGAGGTGGAAAGATGGAGTGAAAAAGATTTTGTGTGATCGGGGCCTGAACATGCAGGAGGGTGAAAGGAGGGCAAGGAATAGAGTGAATTGGATCGATGTGGTATACCGGGGTTGACGTACTGTCAGTGGATTGAATCAGGGCATGTGAAGCGTCTGGGGTAAACCATGGAAAGCTGTGTAGGTATGTATATTTGCGTGTGTGGACGTATGTATATACATGTGTATGGGGGTGGGTTGGGCCATTTCTTTCGTCTGTTTCCTTGCGCTACCTCTAAAACGCGGGAGACAGCGACAAAGCAAAAAAAAAAAAAAAAAAATATATATATATATATATATATATATATATATATATATATATATATATATATATATATATTTGTATAAGAGCGGGAGGAGGTCAAGAGGAAGGTGCCAGGGTTGAAAAAGAGGGCACATGAGAATTGGGGTAAGAGTATTATCAAAATTTAGGAAGAATAAGAAGACGTTTTAGAAGAAGGTAAATAAAGTGTGAAAGACAAGAGAACAAATGGGAAAATCAGTGAAAGGGGCAAGGGGGAAAGTGATAATAGGTAGTGATGAAGTGAGTATTTTGAAGGTTTATTGAATGTATTTGATGATAAAGAGGCAGACGTAGAGCGTTTTGGTCGGGGTGGTGTGCGAAATGAGAGGGTCAGGGAGAATGGTTTGATTAAAAGAGAAGGGGTGGTGAAAGCCTTTGCAGATGATGAAAACCGGCAAGGCGGCGAGTTTGAATGGCGTTGCTGGTTGAATTTAAGAAAGGGGGTGACTGTGTTGTTGACTGGTTGGTAAGGATATTCTGTTCATGTATGGATTATGGTGAAGTGCCTTAGGATTGGCGGAATGCAAGCATAGTGTCACTGTACAAAGGCAAAGGGGATAAAGGTGAACGTTCAAACTTCAGAGGTATAAGTTTGTTGAGTATTCCTGGGAAATTTATTGAGAGGGTATTGACTGAGAGGGTGAAGGCATGTACAGAGCATCAGACCCGTGAGGAACAGTGTGGTTTCAGAAGTGGTAGAGGATGTGTAGATCAGGTGTTCGCTTTGAAGAATGTATGTGAGAAATATTTCGAAAAATGGATCTGTATGTTGCTGTTATGGATCTGGAGAAGGTATATGATAGGGTTGATCGAGATGCTTTGTGGAAGGTCTTAAGAGCATATGGTTTGGGAGGTAAGTTGCTAGAAGCAGTGAAAAGTTTTTTTTAATCAAGGATGCAAGGCATGTTTACGCGTAGGAATAGAGGAAAGTGATTGGTTCCCAGTGAAGGTAGGTCTGCGGTAGGGGTGTGTGATGTTCCCATGATTGTTTAATTTGTTTATGGATGGGGTGGTAAGGGAGGTAAATGCAAGAGTTTTGGAGAAAGGAGCGAGTATGCAATCTGTTGTGGATGAGAGGGCCTGGGAAGTGAGTCAGTTGTTGTTCGCCGATGATACAGCTCTGGTGGCTGATTCGGGTAAGAACTGCAGAGGTTTGTGACTGAGTTTGGAAAAGTGTGTGAAAGGAGAAAGTTGAGAGTAAATGCGAATAAGAGCAAGGTTATTAAGTTCAGTTGGTTTGAGGGACAAGTTAGTTGTGATGTAAGTCTGAATGGAGAAATACTGGAAGAAGCGAAGTGTTTTAGATATCTGGGGGTGGACTTAGCAGCGGATGGAACCATGGAAGCGGAAGTGAGTCACAGGGTGGGGGAGGGGGCGAAGGTTCTGAGAGCGATGAATAATGTGTGAAAGGAGAGAACGTTATCTCGTAGAGCAAAAATGGGTATGTTTGAGGGAATAGTAGTTCCAACAATGTTATAAGGTTGCGAGGCATGGGCTATAGATAGGGTTGTCCGGAGGAGGGTGGATGTGTTGGAAATGAGATGTTTGAGGACAATATGTGGTGTGAGGTGGTTTGATCGAGTAAGTAATGTAAGGGTAAGAGAGATGTGTGGAAATAAAAAGAGTGTGGTGGAGAGAGCATAAGATGGTGTGTTGAAATGGTTTGAACATATGGAGAGAATGAATGAAGAAAGATTGACAAAAAGGATATATGTGTCAGAGGTGAAGGGAACAAGGAGAAACGGGAGACCAAATTGGAGGTGGAAGGATGGAGCGAAAAACATTTTGAGCGATCGGTGCCTGGACATGGAGGAGGGTGAGAGGCGTGCAAAGAATAGAGTGAATTGGAGGGATGTGATATACCGGGATCGACATGCTGTCAGTGGACTGAACCAGGGCATGTATACAGTCTATGGTAAACCATGGAAGTTTTGTGGGGCCTGGATGTGGATGGGGAGCTGTGGTTTTGGTGAATTACAGATGAAAGCTAGAGACTGAGTGTGAGCGGATGCTTTAAGTAATACCATAACGGACGTGTTCACCAGTTCTCACCAGGAGACCTAGCTTATGGGTTATACATCTTGCTAAGGTCAAGAGCAGATGGGGGTGGCATATGCTTTTTAAAACAGTCCTCTTTTGTCACATATGATCTGTTACGCACAGGAAATTTTTCCCTGCCTTAACAATGATATAGTCTATCATACCTAAATAACTGAATTACTTTTGTCTTGTCTTATTCATTCTTATCTTCAGTGTAATCATCTGGGAAAGTTGAGAGTCTGGTTGTGGCTGATTGTACCCTAACTTATCATTGTTCTCGAGGACAAAGGCGGACGTGTTTTCAGCTCTTTACCTTCTTTAAGAACGGCTGCTGCTCAGGTCGATGATGAGTACCACTCACGACCGCTGACACTGCTGTCTTTACGGCGCTCTAAACACGACCAAGGAAAACATAATCTAATTTTGAATTTCATACATTTCTGCTCTAGTTATTGAAGTAAGGGTTACAAGCGATCATGTGCGTATTTGTGTATACATGAGTACCTGTACATATCCGGATAACGACCTCTGCTGTACACAATGATTATAAATCATGATTTTGTGAAAGCTGGTATAATGATGGTCAGGGGTTGGTATGATGGTGGTCAGGGGCTGGTATGGTGGTGGTCAGGGGCTGATATAATGATGGTCAGGGGTTGGTATGATGGTGGTCAGGGGCTGGTATAATGACGGTCAGGGGTTGGTATGATGGTGGTCAGGGGCTGGTATGGTGGTGGTCAGGGGCTGGTATGGTGGTGGTCAGGGGCTGATATAATGATGGTCAGGGGTTGGTATGATGGTGGTCAGGGGCTGGTATAATGATGGTCAGGGGTTGGTATGATGGTGGTCAGGGGCTGGTATGGTGGTGGTCAGGGGCTGATATAATGATGGTCAGGGGCTGGTATGATGGTGGTCAGGGGCTGGTATAATGACGGTCAGGGGTTGGTATAATGATTGTCAGGGGTTGGTATGGTGGTGGTCAGGGGCTGATATAATGATGGTCAGGGGTTGGTATGATGGTGGTCAGGGGCTGGTATAATGACGGTCAGGGGTTGGTATAATGATGGTCAGGGGCTGGTATAATGACGGTCAGGGGTTGGTATAATGATGGTCAGGGGCTGGTATGGTGGTGGTCAGGGGCTGATATAATGATGGTCAGGGGTTGGTATGATGGTGGTCAGGGGCTGGTATAATGATGGTCAGGGGCTGGTATGGTGGTGGTCAGGGGCTGATATAATGATGGTCAGGGGTTGGTATGATGGTGGTCAGGGGCTGGTATAATGACGGTCAGGGGTTGGTATAATGATGGTCAGGGGCTGGTATGGTGGTGGTCAGGGGCTGATATAATTATGGTCAGAGGTTGGTATGATGGTGGTCAGGGGTTGGTATAATGGTGGTCAGGGGCTGGTATGGTGGTGGTCAGGGGCTGATATAATGATGGTCAGGGGTTGGTATGATGGTGGTCAGGGGCTGGTATAATGACGGTCAGGGGTTGGTATAATGATGGTCAGGGGTTGGTATGATGGTGGTCAGGGGCTGGTATAATGACGGTCAGGGGTTGGTATAATGATGGTCAGGGGCTGGTATAATGGCCTGGTCCTGGTATAAAATTGGTCAGGGGTTGGTATGATGATGGTCATGGGCTGGTGTAATGATGGTCAGGGGCTGGTATGACGGTGGTCAGGGTTTATGCACAGAAGTTTAAGGTTGGTTTATATCATCTTGTAAATTACACTTCTTATAATTTCCATCTTTTTTCTGTCTATATTAAGCTTAGTGTAGATAAGTATATGTATCTTTCCTTTCCTTGCCCTCTGGTCCTTCCATATGTTACCTTTAGAACATCTTCAGGAAAACAACGAAATTTATGATGTTACAAAATCCTGATGATCAGGTCCCGTCACACCATAACTGATGATCAGGTCCCGTCACACCATAATTGGTGATCAGGTCCCGTCACACCATAACTGATGATCAGGTCCCGTCACACCATAACTGATGATCAGGTCCCGTCACACCATAACTGATGATCAGGTCCCGTCACACCATAATTGGTGATCAGGTCCCGTCACACCATAACTGATGATCAGGTCCCGTCACACCATAACTGATGATCAGGTCCCGTCACACCATAACTGATGATCAGGTCCCGTCACACCATAATTGGTGATCAGGTCCCGTCACACCATAACTGATGATCAGGTCCCGTCACACCATAACTGATGATCAGGTCCCGTCACACCATAACTGATGATCAGGTTCCGTCACACCATAACTGATGATCAGGTCCCGTCACACCATAACTGATGATCAGGTCCCGTCACACCATAATTGATGATCAGGTCCCGTCACACCATAACTGATGATCAGGTCCCGTCACACCATAACTGATGATCAGGTCCCGTCACACCATAACTGATGATCAGGTCCCGTCACACCATAACTGATGATCAGGTCCCGTCACACCATAACTGATGATCAGGTCCCGTCACACCATAACTGATGATCAGGTCCCGTCACACCATAACTGGTGATCAGGTTCCGTCACACCATAATTGGTGATCAGGTCCCGTCACACCATAACTGATGATCAGGTCCCGTCACACCATAACTGATGATCAGGTCCCGTCACACCATAACTGATGATCAGGTCCCGTCACACCATAACTGGTGATCAGGTTCCGTCACACCATAACTGATGATCAGGTCCCGTCACACCTTAACTGGTGATCAGGTCCCGTCACACCATAACTGATGATCAGGTCCCGTCACACCATAACTGGTGATCAGGTCCCGTCACACCATAACTGATGATCAGGTCCCGTCACACCATAACTGATGATCAGGTCCCGTCACACCATAACTGATGATCAGGTCCCGTCACACCATAACTGGTGATCAGGTCCCGTCACACCATAATTGATGATCAGGTCCCGTCACACCATAACTGATGATCAGGTCCCGTCACACCATAACTGGTGATCAGGTCCCGTCACACCATAACTGATGATCAGGTCCCGTCACACCATAATTGATGATCAGGTCCCGTCACACCATAACTGATGATCAGGTCCCGTCACACCATAACTGATGATCAGGTCCCGTCACACCATAACTGATGATCAGGTCCCGTCACACCATAACTGATGATCAGGTCCCGTCACACCATAACTGATGATCAGGTCCCGTCACACCATAACTGATGATCAGGTCCCGTCACACCATAACTGATGATCAGGTCCCGTCACACCATAACTGATGATCAGGTCCCGTCACACCATAATTGATGATCAGGTCCCGTCACACCATAACTGATGATCAGGTCCCGTCACACCATAACTGATGATCAGGTCCCGTCACACCATAACTGATGATCAGGTCCCGTCACACCATAACTGGTGATCAGGTTCCGTCACATCATAACTGATGATCAGGTCCCGTCACACCTTAACTGGTGATCAGGTCCCGTCACACCATAATTGATGATCAGGTTCCGTCACATCATAACTGATGATCAGGTCCCGTCACATCATAAGTAACCCAGTATATCTGCGTCACAGCTTAAGAGTCCGCGTTCGATGCCACCGCAGCCAGCGTCCATTCGTCCGCCAGCTGCTCTGGGAGATTCTCTCACGTTGCTAAGGAAACACCGAGAAAAATCTGGTTGCTAGGCGCGGGTGGACGATTCTCACGTTGCTAGGAAAATACTGGTATGAAGCTTGACAGGTGAAGGCAAGCTAAGCTGAGTTAACACACGAACGTAACTACTTTCTTCACGGCCGAACGAATAGGAACAAAGTGCTCACGGTAATGTTATCACGTCCATATTTAAGGCAATGAATATGTTAATACTAATGATTAGTTGAAGAGTAAAGGGTAAATTTTGTCGTTAAGCCAAAGTAAACAGGAGGATAGAGTGTGCCGTGTGGACAAGAGGAACACAGGCACTCACGTAAGAGTCAGCCAACACCACTGGTGCTGATCGTCTCCACATACAGGGTAACGTGAGCACCATGACTCTCTCTCTGATCTCATCCATGAATATTACGGGCAAGACAGCACAACATACCCAAACACTTTTATTTTCAATTTTCATCGATATAAAGTAAGTACTACAGAATATGTTACTAGCAAGATTCTTACTGTAAGATAAAGATGAAGAAAACAGTTACTGCTGACAGCATAAGAATTTAGAGAGCTGGAATGTTATTTAGACTTGTAAGTGATAATAAAGCTCTAAGTATGACACACCACTCCTGACACCAAGCTGCACCTCTAGAATTAAGTGTAGACATGTAACAAAAAAAATATAAACTTTTCATATTTGTCTTTTGATACGAAGTGATCGAGAGTTGTTGATAGTCACTGGTTCTGAAGTGTGTGAGTACTGACTCATACAGTTTTCTTTCTCTACTTGGTTCGTGCTCACTACACTCCTAGTAACTCACCAGGAAACTCTTCCCAAAGTCTTCACATCCTAAAATCCTTCCCTCTAGTCAGCTTCCCCAAGAACCCTCCACCAGTCACCTCTCTCAAAGTCTGCACCACAAAACCTGGCCCTGCAGTCGACGTTCAGGGAGGCCATCATAGATTACTTCCGGCCTCCTGCACCTGGTCCTTCTAGATATGGCTCAGCTACTGTACCAGCAGGGAGGCTCTGGTGATGACTGGAAAATCCAACACTGAATCATGTAGATATCTGCTCAAGTACTTACCATACTGTCTCCTAGTATCTATTTATCTATCTATCTATCTATCTAGTGTGCAGATATCAAAAGTGAACCGCGAAGATCTTGTTCAGGGACAATATCTTGTTTGAGGATGAACATCACCACCGGTCACACTCCTCACACACAATACAGAGAAGAAAGTTTATTTCCCTCATCAGTATTGCCACACATCCTGGTGATCATAACATCTGTGGTAAACCTGTGTAGTTTTCATGTCTTACTGTTGCTTTCCATCCCAGGTTTCCATCCCAGGTTTCCACCCCAGGTTTTCACCCCGGGTTTTCACCCCGGGTTTCTAAGAACTAACCTAATCATCCTGACTATAAATCTCCCCCTGGGAGTTTAGTTCACAGTCTTCGTGTTCCTCCCCCCGACGTCCTCCACACGATCTACATCCTTCAGGAGCGCCACCCCCCTTCCGTCACTGGCCTCTTACAAACATGTGATTCTTTTCTTTACAGACACCACCATACTCTCCCGCCGAGGTCATATTCCCATAACACCTAGTGTGTGTGTGTGTGTGTGTGTGTTTGTGTGTGTGTGTGTGTGTGTGTGTGTGTGTGTGTGTGTGTGTGTGTATGTGTGAGTGTGTGAGTGTGTGAGTGTGTGTGTACGTGTGTGTGTGTGTACGTGTGTGTGAGTGTGTACGTGTGTGTGTGAGTGTGTGTGTGTGTGTGTACGTGTGTGTGAGTGTACGTGTGTGTGTGTACGTGTGTGTGAGTGTACGTGTGTGTGTGTACGTGTGTGTGTGTGTGTGTGTGTATGTGTGAGTGTGTGAGTGTGTGTGTGTGTGTGTACGTGTGTGTGTGTGTACGTGTGTGTGTGTGTACGTGTGTGTGTGTGTACGTGTGTGTGTGTGTGTGTGTGTGTGTGTGTGTGTGTATGTGTATGTGTGTGTATGTGTGTGTATATGTGTGTATGTGTGTGTGTATATGTGTGTATGTGTGTGTGTGTGTGTGTGTGTGTGTGTGTGTGAGTACTTATTTGTACGGTATGGGGAAGGAGTTGTACACTTGTGGGTTCCTATCTCTAACTTTCTTTACCGGCATAAAACTGTTAAATCTTTAAATTGTCAGCGGTCTCAATTTCTTCCCTTGGTTTATTCATAACATTCGCCCAGTAATCATATACTGTAGTGGTACGTTTTAACATCTGTTTACACTTCCCTGAACATTGTCATCACACATATCCCTGACCTCTGTCAGGGGCTGTACTAAAGCGGTTAGGAAATTGGTTGATTGGCCGTAAACAAAGAGTTGTGATTAATGGTCAAGCCGCTGAATGATTAGACGTAACAAGTGGAGTGCCACAGGGATCACTCCTGGGACTGACCAGCATGCCAGTAAGTCAAGGTCACTTCAAATCATTTCGCAGTCCTACCTCTTAGTTTGGTATCGTCAGCTCTACCTCCTAGTTTGGTATCGTCAGCACTACCTCCTAGTTTGGTATCGTCAGCTCTACCTCCTAGTTTGGTATCGTCAGCACTACCTCCTAGTTTGGTATCGTCAGCTCTACCTCCTAGTTTGGTATCGTCAGCTCTACCTCCTAGTTTGGTATCGTCAGCTCTACCTCCTAGTTTGGTATCGTCAGCTCTACCTCCTAGTTTGGTATCGTCAGCTCTACCTCCTAGTTTGGTATCGTCAGCACTACCTCCTAGTTTGGTATCGTCAGCTCTACCTCCTAGTTTGGTATCGTCAGCTCTACCTCCTAGTTTGGTATCGTCAGCACTACCTCCTAGTTTGGTATCGTCAGCTCTACCTCCTAGTTTGGTATCGTCAGCTCTACCTCCTAGTTTGGTATCGTCAGCTCTACCTCCTAGTTTGGTATCGTCAGCACTACCTCCTAGTTTGGTATCGTCAGCTCTACCTCCTAGTTTGGTATCGTCAGCTCTACCTCCTAGTTTGGTATCGTCAGCTCTACCTCCTAGTTTGGTATCGTCAGCTCTACCTCCTAGTTTAGTATCGTCAGCTCTACCTCCTAGTTTGGTATCGTCAGCTCTACCTCCTAGTTTGGTATCGTCAGCACTACCTCCTAGTTTGGTATCGTCAGCTCTACCTCCTAGTTTGGTATCGTCAGCACTACCTCCTAGTTTGGTATCGTCAGCTCTATCTCGTAGTTTGGTATCGTCAGCACTACCTCCTAGTTTAGTATCGTCAGCACTACCTCCTAGTTTGGTATCGTCAGCACTACCTCCTAGTTTGGTATCGTCAGCTTTACCTCCTAGTTTGGTATCGTCAGCTCTACCTCCTAGTTTGGTATCGTCAGCTCTACCTCCTAGTTTGGTATCGTCAGCTCTACCTCCTAGTTTGGTATCGTCAGCTCTACCTCCTAGTTTGGTATCGTCAGCTCTACCTCCTAGTTTGGTATCGTCAGCTTTACCTCCTAGTTTGGTATCGTCAGCACTACCTCCTAGTTTAGTATCGTCAGCTCTACCTCGTAGTTTGGTATCGTCAGCACTACCTCCTAGTTTGGTATCGTCAGCTCTACCTCCTAGTTTGATATCGTCAGCACTATCTCCTAGTTTAGTATCGTCAGCTCTACCTCGTAGTTTGGTATCGTCAGCACTACCTCCTAGTTTGGTATCGTCAGCTCTACCTCGTAGTTTAGTATCGTCAGCACTACCTCCTAGTTTGGTATCGTCAGCTCTACCTCCTAGTTTGGTATCGTCAGCACTACCTCCTAGTTTGGTATCGTCAGCTCTACCTCCTACTTTGGTATCGTCAGCTCTACCTCCTAGTTTGGTATCGTCAGCTCTACCTCCTAGTTTGGTATCGTCAGCTCTACCTCCTAGTTTGGTATCGTCAGCACTACCTCCTAGTTTGGTATCGTCAGCTCTACCTCCTAGTTTGGTATCGTCAGCTCTACCTCCTAGTTTGGTATCGTCAGCTCTACCTCCTAGTTTGGTATCGTCAGCTCTACCTCCTAGTTTGGTATCGTCAGCTCTACCTCCTAGTTTGGTATCGTCAGCTCTACCTCCTAGTTTGGTATCGTCAGCACTACCTCCTAGTTTGGTATCGTCAGCTCTACCTCCTAGTTTGGTATCGTCAGCTCTACCTCCTAGTTTGGTATCGTCAGCTCTACCTCCTAGTTTGGTATCGTCAGCTCTACCTCCTAGTTTGGTATCGTCAGCTCTACCTCCTAGTTTGGTATCGTCAGCTCTACCTCCTAGTTTGGTATCGTCAGCACTACCTCCTAGTTTGGTATCGTCAGCAAATTTAGAGATCTTAGATATGAGATCGAGTTCTAGGTTATTAATGTACATTATGAAAAGAATTAGGCCCAGGACCGACCCCTGTGACACACTGGTTCATAAATAACGAACATGTTGGTATGATGACGACAGCGAAGACGTGTTTACAACTGAAAACACAGCTCATATTCTGGTCCAGGTCCAGTGCTGAGAGGAAAGCATTGTGCGACACATGCATGTAAGAGCTGAAGACATAATACCAGCACAATGAAATGAAATAAACATAACAGCAGGTCCATATGAGATTCATACGAGGACAATGAAAGAGGTGAAAAATGAAATAGTTGAACCTTCGACTACTCTTTTTAAGAAATCATTTGCTACGGGAAAGTACCAGAAGAATGGAAGCTTGCTAACATAACACACATCTCCCAAAAAATATAATAAATTGCCACCCGAAAAATCATCGTCCAATCAGCTTAACGTCTGTAGTTGGTAACCTTATGGAAACCATCATTCAGGATAAGATTGTAAACCATTTACAGGATCTCCACTTATGACTCTCAACATGATTTTCATCGATATCGGTCATGTCTGAAACTTCTGCTTGATTTCTTTTATGATATGATCAATACGTATGACGAAACTGAAACAGCTGATGTCATTTATCCGGTTTCATAAAAACATTTGATAAAGTACATGTCAAAGGTTACTAACTAAAGTTACGGTCAATCCTCAGAATGGTTAAACGTAACAAGTGACGTACCACAAGGATCAGTCTTAGAAATGGTTCTCTTTCTCGTGTATATTAAAGAGATTGATAACGGGTTGTATTGTACGATATAGAAATTCACAGACCATAATAAGTTGTGAAACAAATTTGTAACGGAAATTGACCCTCTGCAGCTTTATACGGGCTTAGACAAACTGATGGACTGCTCATAGGGGGGAAAATGAATTTTAGTAAAGATACATACAAAGTTTTATAAGTTGGTGGTAAAAAGTAGTAAAAGGTAAGGAAAATGGAAATGGTAAGCTACAGTATGAATTCTGTTGAACTGCAGAGAAGCAGTTAAAATGGCGAAAAAAAAATTCTTGGATTTATACGCCGGGCGACCGAATTTAAGTCCAAGGAAATTATCATTCCACTTTACAAGTGACTCGTGCGTCGCCATCTTGAACCTTGTGCTCAGTTTTGGTCACCTTACTTGAGGGAAGACGTAGACAGAATGGAGAGAGTACAGAGGCGAGATACCAAGATGATTCCCGCACTGAGAAACAAATCCTATGAGATCCAACTAAACGACTTATATCTGTTTAGTTTAGATAAGAGAAGGTTCAAGGATGATCTAATATAAACATTCAAAATGATCAAAGGCTTCGATAATCTGGATCTAATGACTTACTTGAGATAGATTCGTCTGGTTTCACTCGTAGTAATGGTTACAAACTTGTGGGCAAACGTTTTACCTCGAATGAGGCGAAGTACTTTTTCTCTAACAGGATTGTTAACTTGTTTAATGACGTACTAATCAGAGTGGTTGAAAACAGTACCGCAGATACGTTTAAAACTTGATCAATATTTTGCGTGAATCCACGACTATCATTATTTGCGCCTCCTGAGCTAAATGAAAACGTTTATATTTTTCGGTGTTGAATATTTACATATCTCTAGTCTCACCACACTGGTCTATGAGTTTCCTATATCTTCCACTATCACAAGGAGCCTCAAAGGGACCCAGTGGTCTGTTAATGTTGGGATTCCTTTGTGTTTCATGTAACAAGTTTCTTACTAAATTTCATGACGTATCTTCTGGTTCTTCACGAGTTTTCTGAGCATCAGTAAGCGCAGTGATCAAACATGAGAAACATATTCTAGTTTCAACCTCACGTACGATGCAAAGAATTTGCTGATTATTTCCTTACCAATGTACTGAAATGTTTGGCGGCGTATGATCTGCTTCATAATAATGCTCGCCAGGTGGGGCGGCTGATTCCCATGTTTCTGTCACATACAAGTTCCTGCAGCTAACATCCTGCCAAGCGATACTGATGTTGAGGTCTCTTCTCACTGTGTCTTATCCTCATTATTCCATATCTACTCGAGATAAGTTTCATCCACCATTTATCAGACCAACTACGAAGCTTGTCTATGTCCTAAGTAAGTTTATATAATAGTGTTTCCTCACTCCACGCTTGACCTTGGAAACATCTGTAAACACACTCTGGTATGAGTCATAAACTTCTGGCAAGTCATTATCAAAGATCAAGAAGAGTAATGGACACACGACCGAACCCTGCGGCACACCAATGGTGACCTTAGTTCATCTACAGGAGACTCCTCTGACATGTTTCCTTTGTGCCCTTCCGCGAAGGGAATATTTTATCCATTAAAGGAGTCTTATACTTATTCTTACTGGAAGATCCAGTTTTTTTTGCTAACTTTCCATTTGGTGGTTGAGTGTCAAATACTTTCTGGTAGTCCAAATGTAGACAATCTACTCACCTTCTCATATGTCAAAATAAAGCTCATTCTTTCACGTTCACTTTCGCTTAGCTATGCACGGCCTTCTTTGCTGGAATCCATGTTGTCTCTCACTGAGTTTTCCCTTGGAACTAGCCATCCACTGCTTTCTAATCATCTTTTCCAGTGCTTTAGGAACCTTGTCAGGTAGACCGGTCTGTAGTTCAACACAATTTCCCAATCTCCTGTAAGGAAGAAAGGGAAATTTGTCGTTTTCCACAGCCTTTGTTCTACATGTTCCTCCAATGACGTTGAAAAATATTACAGATGTGCCGTCAAGTGTATCCTTACACTTCACATCTGGAGAAACCTGATCAGTACCATGAGCCTTATATAGGTCAAGGACCTTTAGGAATCTCCAAACGGCTTTTCTCGTAATGTCACTGCTATCCAAGACCTGCTCTTCATTCCATCTCACGCATGTTGGGGCTACAGTGTCTCATGAGCCCCTTTCTAATATTTACAACATCCTCTACAGCTCTTATCTTTGGATCCATTTACCTGGTTGACTGCGCTTTAACTGACAATTTACTCCTCATGGGTTTATGGATGTGTTGATTTATCTCTTCCCTTGTCCATTATTCTATTTTGAAAATCTCTGTTCTTACTTTGTTATTCCTGTATACGAGTTTCTTATCAGTAAGTACCCTTCCTCCTTTATCTTCTCTCTCCCACCTCGCTATCATCTACCACTCCAGATATCACGCCAGATCACATGTAAGGTCAGTCTCCACTACTCCAGCTCCATCAGGTTTGTTTCCCCTAATTTCTTTTAACCACCTCCAGGTCTTCACTGACTACTATACGTCCACCATGCCCGGTGAGACATGTGTATCATTTAACATTCTTGACCCTCATGAGGTAACAGCTAAGCTGGTTTGCTCTTTCGCCTCTTTTGATGTTCCTCTTTTCCTTTGAGAATGTTCCTTACTTCCTTCACATTCCTCCCTCCTCCTAACACCTCTCAGGAATATCCTCACTGAATACCTCCTATTTAGTAAGTTTCTGCTTAAGTGGCTTCTGGCCGTAAAACATCAGACTGGATGTAATCATCATCATCATCAACATCACCTTACATCTTCACTACATTTACCATTTCTCTTTGTTTCTCTTGTCTAAGAAATTGCATCTGGCATGTCTGTAGGTTCTAGTAGTCTCTTCCTCAGTATTTCTTCCTCCAGCCTCTCCACTTTGGTTCAGTACATTTCTCTTCACTCCAACAATCATAACGACTTACGTCTGTCCACCTCTCGTTTCGCCAACGTTTCCAGGTTTGATGTCAGCCAGATGTTGGCTGCGTGTCTGCTTCATCCTCCTCCACTGATCCTGAACACTCCGCACTTTCTAAACCTTCCATCAAACAAATCCTATACTTCCCTGAGTGTTCTCACCCTAACATTATACATCATCTTAGGTATAAATTCATTTGTTAATTACTAATGTTCCTCTGAGTCATGTCTTCATATTTTTGTTTCTCGGTATCAAACATTCTGTACTCATGTCGCTCAGCACGAGAGTTTGCACCTGTTCCAGTTCACTTGTATATCCTTTACCTGATCTATTTCCAGAACATCCACATAAGACCCTCCTGGCCTATCTCGCTGACCCGTCCACTACTTCCTCCTTCTTTCCTGTACCTAGGTACATTCTTGCTGGATTCCTTCAGTGGCTGTGATTGTGTCGTGACGAAGTGTGATTATGTATGGAGTTGTCTCATTTCCTCTTCCACTTGGTGACACTTTCCATGATCTGTGAACTGATTCCTCTGTTTCATAATGTCTTTCATTTACCATAACTTCTGATTCTGTTTCCTTCCTTTTGTAACAACTGTTTTCCCAAGCCTTATGGTCGCCCCTGTCTTATCCATTCATTTTCCTGTCTCAAAATCCCTCGTCCTGGACCAATATGAACCACTCCCCCTCAAGTGTGTGGTCGTCACGATCGGCCTCCCTTAACGTGTGATCATGTGTGTATGTATGTATGTGTATATATGTATGTGCATATGTATGTATATATGTATGTGTATATGTATGTATATATGTATGTATGTAGTCTACTTTGTTAAGATGATCATGTACGTATGTACATAGTCTGCTGGGTTATGTCATCATAAGTTTGAACACAAACAGAAGGAAAGCCTCACACCTAAGTTCCAACCAATCCTGAAATTTCCCAATAAAGGTCACGTGACTAGTATAAAGAATCTATCAGAGAAGAATGTAGTCAATCCGCAGTTGAGAGTGTGCATGGCTGGGTAATGATAATAAATATCACATTTTCTATTGACTTACATTTACTCTTTCACGTTATCATTTCTGCAAAACTTATCTATCTACCTCATCTCAACTACACTTCATCTTAACTACACTTCATCTTAACTACACTTCATCTTAACTACACTTCATCTATTTGTTGATTAGTCTTAAATGATCATGAAAGGTGCTACCATCTACCACTTGACACCATCCATCAGTGTGGCGGTTACAATCCTGTTCAGCCTCAACTTCATATTGCCACATTGTATACAGGACCCGTGTGGTACCTGCCCCGCCCCTCACTGGTACCATACTGTATACAGGACCCGTGTGGTACCTGCCCCGCCCCTCACTGGTACCATACTGTATACAGGACCCGTGTGGTACCTGCCCCGCCCCTCACTGGTACCATACTGTATACAGGATCTGTGTGGTACCTGCTCACAGGTCAGGAGGTCGTCTGTATCTTCTCGTAAAGATGAAAGCTCCTGGTGTGTGTGTGTGTGTGTGTGTGTGTGTGTGTGTGTGTGTGTGTGTGTGTGTGAGCTCCTGGTACCGGGTGGGTTGCCTCCTCACCCATGTTGACCCAACTCTTGAACTTTCTCCATCTATGACAAGATTGCCATTGGGCAGGACTAGCGGTCACCGCTCACTGGTCATCGCGGGAAAATTTAAACGTAAGAATAAAGTTAGGTAAGTCAGTGTGATGTTATGAGTCAAATGGATGAGTTCATGAGGTGACAGTTAGTCAGTAACTCACGTGTATGTGATGAAAAAAGATATGAACATGGGCCGATGATGGGAAACTGACAGCCACTGCAGTGTTGGCTCACTCAGCCGCACGCCCCTGGTAACAGCAGGACCACTAGGGCGTCAGGTGGGGCGGGTCTTCCCCGGCAGGAAGCAACGGTAACAGCGGGTCCGTTTGTAGGGTCCAGACGACCCAGGGAGAGGAGGGAGGCAGGGAGGGAGGAGTCAGGAGGGTCTGGGGGGAGGAAGGGCTGGCCTGTGGGTGGGGAGTAATGAAGCGTCAGGAAGGAGGGAGGAAGTGAAGGTGGGGAGAGGCGTAACGATAGGGCGAATGAGTCAGTACACATGAGGCTCTCCCCCTGGTGGCAGTCTCTCCTCTGCCACCATCCCTCCCCTCCCACTGCCACCATCCCTCCCCTCCCACTGCCACCATCCCTCCCCTCCCCTCACTTCTCCTCCCTTTCTGCTGCCACCAAGCAGCCACCGCCTCCCTCAGACTGTACTTGCCCCCCCCCCCCCCCCCTTGCTCCTATCGACCTTGTTGATCACATTTCTCTCCACCAGATCAACCTTCCAGTCCTCGTCTACCCAAGACTAACCTCCCCAGACACAGTCATTCATATCTTTCTTCTCTTCCCATAACACCTGCTCTTCTCTTCCCCTGGGGTGGGCATCCCATCCCACACTCCGTCTTCCCCCTCCCTCCCTCCCTCCCTCCCCCGTCCATCTCCGATCTCACGCTTTACACCGTCATGAACCGTTGCAAGTTACTGCTCTCTGTTGTCGGGGTGAACGTCTGCCGCATAACGGGCAACAACGGTAAGGGAAAGTAACGGAGACAACGGTACTTAACGAGAGAGAGAGAGAGAGAGAGAGAGAGAGAGAGAGAGAGAGAGAGAGAGAGAGAGAGAGAGAGAGAGAGAGAGAGAGGCAGAGAGAGAGAGAGAGAGAGAGAGAAAGAGAGAGAGAGAGAGAGAGAGAGAGAGAGAGAGAGAGAGAGAGAGAGAGAGAGAGAGAGAGAGAGAGAGATCCTGTACACCTGAGATGAGTAAGACAACGGTAATTCGCGTAACAAAAAAACATTAAGACTCAACAAACTGATGCATCTTACAACTTGTGAACAAGGAACAACCTAACCTAACCTAACCTAACCTAACCTAATCTAACGGTATGACGGCAAAATAACATATTGACGACACTGTAAACAACTTTGAGTCAGCGTGTAATCTGGCAACTTGCTGTGCTGTTGGGCAACCACTTCTCTTACTGTTACATTACCATTTGGTTATCACGTAATTATCACATAATTATCAAGTTTACGAAAGAAAACTTAAAAAGCGTTTTATAACTTTACGAAATCTTACAAAGTATTCATTATACTTCTTCAAATATAATACCATGAAATAACGTGGTAATCCTTCATCATATGTATGAATGTATGTCGTGGGCTCAATAATACAACGTAGGCATATAGTATGTGTGAAGCATGGTAGGAGATCTGGCACAATGACATTTATAGCACGAGCGGCCAATACATTCAATAACATTCTTTATTCACAGGTTATTTATGGTCGACACGAGATAACTGCCTCTCCACCCACCATCACACAAATCTAGTATAACGAGAGGTGACCGTATAACATGATTTTGTTGTTTTAGCTTAAGAATGATTCGGGGTTACTGTGCAAGAATGACTCTTCACCAACCACGTCACCATCTTACAACGTGCAACAACTAACACGGTTTCCGCAATAGAAGATCCGGCCTGAAAAATTTGCTGGAATTTTTGATCAGAACTGGGACGAATAATTACCGTTTGATGTAGTATATTTAGATTTCCAAAAGGCTTTTGATAAAGTACCTAACAAGAGACTTTTACATAGACTCAAAGCTCACGGAATCGGTGAAGAACTGTATACATGGATCAGAGACTGGCTTACCGGAAGAAAGCAGCCACTGTAGTATTAAACGGCGAAGCCTCAGATTGGCTGGACGTAACGAGTGGAGTGCCACAGGGGTCGGTCCTGGGCCCAATTCTTTTCATAATGTACATTAATGACCTAGAACTCGGTCTCATATCTAAGATCTCTAAATTTGATGTCGATACTAAACTAGGAAGTAGAGCTGTAAACAGGCGGGACTGCGAAATGATTGAAAGAGATCTTAACTTACTAGCAGTGTGGTCAGACAGATGGCAAATGAAGTTTAATGTAAACAAGTGTAAAGTTATACACTTTGGAGACAAAATCATACGTTACGACTATAAACTATTCGTAAACTCTCTAACTAAAGTAAATGAAGAAAAGCACCTTGGAGTTGTCATTAGCAAACAATCTGAAATACACTAAACAGTGTCAAGCAGCAAGTTAGAAAGGCGACTAAATGTTAGGTTTCATAGCCAGGAACATAGATCACAAGACACCAGAAACAATTCTCACCTTTATAATTCTCTAGTAAGACCACACCTTGAATATGTAGTCCAGTTTTGGTTCCCAAACTATAAAAAAGACGGGGAAAATTAGAGCAATTACAAAGACGCGCGACAAAATTAATCCCATCCCTTAGAAATCTGTCATACGAAGAAAGGCTTTTTAAAACGATTGGATCTCTTCCTTAAAAAACGTAGACCTCGCGGCGACTTAATCCAAGTGTTCAAAATTCTAAACAAATTCGATAACGAAAATCACGAACATATTTTCTAAATACAAGAAAATACGGTTACCAGGACAAATGGAATAAAACTCAAAGCTAAAAGATGTACTACGAACGTGGGAAAAAGCTTCTTTTCCCATAGGTGTGTTGAGCACTGGCATAAGGTACCGTCAGACGTAGTGAATACTAAGACTATAAATACCTTCAAAAGTCGTTTAGACAAATATTTTATACATTCAGGTAAACTCTGAGAAAAACGACAGAAATAAACTGTATAAACGACAGCGGTAACGGGGATAGTAGAGGGCTAATGTGCAGCAGCGGGGAGTCGGTGATAGGGTAAGAAATTGCTGAACGGAATTATATTTTGTCAAGTTAAACTTTTTTCCAGACAACCCAATCGTGGGTCAATCAGGCCTCCTGTTGTATGTCTTTCTCATATAGACTTATGTAAAGTACCAGTTCACCAACATACAACGTACAACCAAGTCACCAACATACATACAATGCACGAACAATAGTTTTTCCACTCCACAACCGTTGTTGGAGGCGGCGGCTGGTGATATCTCGTGAGGCGAGTGAAAGGTTGTGCGGGGGGGATGGGGGCATTTGGTGAGTGTTGTGGTCAAGAGAAGGTCAGGAAGACAATAAGGAAGGAAATGAGCGTGAGGGATTCCCACATTCAACCCTGTGATCATACGCCAGACGCAGGTCACTACACTTCTATACGGTCAGACGGGTCTCCATTTACTTAACATCTATCCTGCTTTCATGGAGTAGTGGTCACGTTGTTGGTCGTGACGCTCACACGCAAGTCCTACCAAACTGAACCCCCAACCCAACCCAAGTGTTCATCCTCCCCTGAAACTGATCCATAAATGAGTACCTGGTTTAGCTTGGGGTGCATATATATATATATATATATATATATATATATATATATATATATATATATATATATATATAAGTGTGTGGAAGAAGAAAGTTAAGAGTAAATGTGAATAAGAGCAAGGTTATTAGGTACAGTAGGGTTGAGGGTCAAGTCAATTGGGAGGTGAGTTTGAATGGAGAAAAACTGGAGGAAGTGAAGTGTTTTAGATATCTGGGAGTGGATCTGGCAGCGGATGGAACCATGGAAGCGGAAGTGGATCATAGGGTGGGGGAGGGGGCGAAAATCCTGGGAGCCTTGAAGAATGTGTGGAAGTCGAGAACATTATCTCGGAAAGCAAAAATGGGTATGTTTGAAGGAATAGTGGTTCCAACAATGTTGTATGGTTGCGAGGCGTGGGCTATGGATAGAGTTGTGCGCAGGAGGATGGATGTGCTGGAAATGAGATGTTTGAGGACAATGTGTGGTGTGAGGTGGTTTGATCGAGTAAGTAACGTAAGGGTAAGAGAGATGTGTGGAAATAAAAAGAGCGTGGTTGAGAGAGCAGAAGAGGGTGTTTTGAAATGGTTTGGGCACATGGAGAGAATGAGTGAGGAAAGATTGACCAAGAGGATATATGTGTCGGAGGTGGAGGGAACGAGGAGAAGAGGGAGACCAAATTGGAGGTGGAAAGATGGAGTGAAAAAGATTTTGTGTGATCGGGGCCTGAACATGCAGGAGGGTGAAAGGAGGGCAAGGAATAGAGTGAATTGGAGCGATGTGGTATACAGGGTTTGACGTGCTGTCAGTGGATTGAATCAAGGCATGTGAAGCGTCTGGGGTAAACCATGGAAAGCTGTGTAGGTATGTATATTTGCGTGTGTGGACGTGTGTATGTACATGTGTATGGGGGGGGGGGGTTGGGCCATTTCTTTCGTCTGTTTCCTTGCGCTACCTCGCAAACGCGGGAGACAGCGACAAAGTATAAAAAAAAAAAAAAAAAAAAAAAAAAAAATATATATATATATATATATATATATATATATATATATATATATATATATATATATATTTTTTTTTTTTGCCGCTGTCTCCCGCGTCTGCGAGGTAGCGCAAGGAAACAGACGAAAGAAATGGCCCAACCCACCCCCATACACATGTATATACATACGTTCACACACGCAAATATACATACCTACACAGCTTTCCATGGTTTACCCCAGACGCTTCACATGCCCTGATTCAATCCACTGACAGCACGTCAACCCCGGTATACCACATCGATCCAATTCACTCTATTCCTTGCCCTCCTTTCACCCTCCTGCATGTTCAGGCCCCGATCACACAAAATCTTTTTCACTCCATCTTTCCACCTCCAATTTGGTCTCCCACTTCTCCTCGTTCCCTCCACCTCCGACACATATATCCTCTTGGTCAATCTTTCCTCACTCATTCTCTCCATGTGCCCAAACCATTTCAAAACACCCTCTTCTGCTCTCTCAACCACGCTCTTTTTATTTCCACACATCTCTCTTACCCTTATGTTACTTACTCGATCAAACTACCTCACACCACACATTGTCCTCAAACATCTCATTTCCAGCACATCCATCCTCCTGCGCACAACTCTATCCATAGCCCATGCCTCGCAACCGTACAACATTGCTGGAACCACTATTCCTTCAAACATACCCATTTTTGCTTTCCGAGATAATGTTCTCGACTTCCACACATTCTTCAAGGCTCCCAGGATTTTCGCCCCCTCCCCCACCCTATGATCCATTTCCGCTTCCATGGTTCCATCCGCTGCCAGATCCACTCCCAGATATCTAAAACTACTTCCTCCAGTTTTGCTCCATTCAAACTTACCTCCCTACTGTACCTAATAACCTATATATATATATATATATTTTTTTTTTTTTGTGCTTTGTCGCTGTCTCCCGCGTTTGCGAGGTAGCGCAAGGAAACAGACGAAAGAAATGGCCCAACCCACCCCCATACACATGTATATACATACGTCCACACACGCAAATATACATACCTACACAGCTTTCCATGGTTTACCCCAGACGCTTCACATGCCTTGATTCAATCCACTGACAGCACGTCAATCCCGGTATACCACATCGATCCAATTCACTCTATTCCTTGCCCTCCTTTCACCCTCCTGCATGTTCAGGCCCCGATCACACAAAATCTTTTTCACTCCATCTTTCCACCTCCAATTTGGTCTCCCTCTTCTCCTCGTTCCCTCCACCTCCGACACATATATCCTCTTGGTCAATCTTTCCTCACTCATTCTCTTCATGTGCCCAAACCATTTCAAAATACCCTCTTCTGCTCTCTCAACCACGCTCTTTTTATTTCCACACATCTCTCTTACCCTTACGTTACTTACTCGATCAAACCACCTCACACCACACATTGTCCTTAAACATCTCATTTCCAGCACATCCATCCTCCTGCGCACAACTCTATCCATAGCCCACGCCTCGCAACCATACAACATTGTTGGAACCACTATTCCTTCAAACATACCCATTTTTGCTTTCCGAGATAATGTTCTCGACTTCCACACATTCTTCAAGGCTCCCAGGATTTTCGCCCCCTCCCCCACCCTATGATCCACTTCCGCTTCCATGGTTCCATCCGCTGCCAGATCCACTCCCAGATATCTAAAACACTTCACTTCCTCCAGTTTTTCTCCATTCAAACTCACCTCCCAATTGACTTGACCCTCAACCCTACTGTACCTAATAACCTTGCTCTTATTCACATTTACTCTTAACTTTCTTTTTTCACACACTTTACCAAACTCAGTCACCAGCTTCTGCAGTTTCTCACATGAATCAGCCACCAGCGCTGTATCATCAGCGAACAACAACTGACTCACTTCCCAAGCTCTCTCATCCACAACAGACTTCATACTTGCCCCTCTTTCCAAAACTCTTGCATTCACCTCCCTAACAACCCCATCCATAAACAAATTAAACAACCATGGAGACATCACACACCCCTGCCGCAAACCTACATTCACTGAGAACCAATCACTTTCCTCTCTTCCTACACGTACACATGCCTTACATCCTCGATAAAAACTTTTCACTGCTTCTAACAACTTGCCTCCCACACCATATATTCTTAATACCTTCCACAGAGCATCTCTATCAACTCTATCATATGCCTTCTCCAGATCCATAAATGCTACATACAAATCCATTTGCTTTTCTAAGTATTTCTCACATACATTCTTCAAAGCAAACACCTGATCCACACATCCTCTACCACTTCTGAAACCACACTGCTCTTCCCCAATCTGATGCTCTGTACATGCCTTCACCCTCTCAATCAATACCCTCCCATATAATTTACCAGGAATACTCAACAAACTTACACCTCTGTAGTTTGAGCACTCACTCTTATCCCCTTTGCCTTTGTACAATGGCACTATGCACGCATTTCGCCAATCCTCAGGAACCTCACCATGAGTCATACATACATTAAATAACCTTACCAACCAGTCAACAATACAGTCACCCCCTTTTTTAATAAATTCCACTGCAATACCATCCAAACCTGCTGCCTTGCCGGCTTTCATCTTCCGCAAAGCTTTTACTACTTCTTCTCTGTTTACCAAATCATTTTCCCTAACCCTCTCACTTTGCACACCACCTCGACCAAAACACCCTATATCTGCCACTCTATCATCAAACACATTCAACAAACCTTCAAAATACTCACTCCATCTCCTTCTCACATCACCACTACTTGTTATCACCTCCCCATTTGCGCCCTTCACTGAAGTTCCCATTTGCTCCCTTGTCTTACGCACTTTATTTACCTCCTTCCAGAACATCTTTTTATTCTCCCTAAAATTTAATGATACTCTCTCACCCCAACTCTCATTTGCCCTTTTTTTCACCTCTTGCACCTCTCTCTTGACCTCCTGTCTCTTTCTTTTATACATCTCCCAGTCATTTGCATTTTTTCCCTGCAAAAATCGTCCAAATGCCTCTCTCTTCTCTTTCACTAATACTCTTACTTCTTCATCCCACCACTCACTACCCTTTCTAATCAACCCACCTCCCACTATTCTCATGCCACAAGCATCTTTTGCGCAATCCATCACTGATTCCCTAAATACATCCCATTCCTCCCCCACTCCCCTTACTTCCATTGTTCTCACCTTTTTCCATTCTGTACTCAGTCTCTCCTGGTACTTCCTCACACAAGTCTCCTTCCCAAGCTCACTTATATATATATATATATATATATATATATATATATATATATATATATATATATATATATATATATATATATATATATTTCTTTTTTCTTTTTCTTTTAAACTATTCGCCATTTCCTGCGTTAGCGAGGTAGCGTTAAGAACAGAGGACTGGGCCTTTTTTGGAATATCCTCACCTGGCCCCCTCTGTTCGTTCTTTTGGAAAATAAAAAAAAAAACGAGAGGGGAGGATTTCCAGCCCCCCGCTCCCTCCCCTTTTAGTCGCCTTCTACGACACGCAGGGAATACGTGGGAAGTATTCTTAATCCCCTATCCCCAGGGATAATATATATATATATATATATATATATATATATATATATATATATATATATATATATATATATATATACATATATATATATATATATATATATATATATATATATATATATATATATATATATATATATATATATTGGAAAGGATCACAATTTTGCGCGATTAAAATATTCCTATGAGTCCACGGGAAAAATGAAACACGATAAGTTCCCAAGTGCACTTTCGTGTAATAATCAAATCATCAGGGGAGACACAAGAGAGAAATATAACAGTCAGTTGATATACAACGAAGAGGTGAAGCTAGGACGCCATTTGGTAAACATGCGATTGTCCAAGACAGACAACGAGCGTTCATAAAATTATCATTTTACAAATTTCATCAACAATAAAGTTATCTAATTTGTATAGACCATCACTAATATTAAGATTATAATTCCTTGTGTATATTATAATAGAAGATTCAATGATATTTCTCGTGGTAATAGAGTTAGAGTTAATAACTGAGATGGCATTACTCCAGTCAATACAATGATCATAGTTTTTAACGTGTTCTGTTAATTTTGATTTCAAACTAGTTAGTTTTGATGTTTCCTCACTTTTCACTAAAGTTCCAGTTGATGACATTTTAGAATATTTATTTGATGTATTCATTTACCTGTTCCAAAGTCTGTTTTCATTGAACTGATAAAATTGTGTATAAAAGACTGTGTATTTCAATTCAATGGAGATTATTATGCTCAAAAATTTGGTATGGCAATGGGTAACCCTCTTTCACCTGTACTAAGTAATCTTTATATGGATTTTTTTCAAACAAAATTGCTAAAGGATATCTTACCTTCTAATGCAATTTGGTTTAGGTATGTAGATGATGTTCTTTGTGTTTGGCCAACAAATGAAAATGTACAAATATTTCTCCCCTTACTTAACAATTTAGTACCTTCCATCAAATTTACCGTAGAAAATGAAAATAATATATGTTACCATTTTTAGATTGCATGATCCATAGGCAAGGAAACAAGTTTAAGTTTAACATATACAGAAAACCTACCAATGTATGCTCATATATCCATCATTACTCATCTCAACATGACAGAGTTAAATTATCATCATTTCAATCTATGTTCCTTAGGGCATTACATATTTGCAGTCCAGAGTTTATTGATGAAGAGTTTGAGAAGATATATTCTATTAGATCTAAGTTAAAGTACCCTAGATCTTTCATTGATAAATCCCTTAAGTCAGCAAAGAAATCATTTTATATAGTTGAGCCCAAACCTCCCATTGACACCAAGAATCTTTTTGTTCTCCCTTTTAATAATAATTTTACTTTACATCCCATGTTGCTTAAATCCTTTAATGTGAATTTTGCCTTTAGCAACAATAATACTATAAAGAATATCTTAATCAGAAATTCACCAGAAAATTCTCCTGGATGCATCTATAAAGTGCCATGTGGAAATTGTGAAAAATTTCATGTTGGGCAGACTGGTAAGGATCTTTCTGTTAGACTTAAGCAACATAAAAATGGTATAAGAACAGGACAAGAATCAAATGCCTTGTTTAATCACGTTAAAAACTATGATCATTGTATTGACTGGAGTAATGCCATCTCAGTTATTAACTCTAACTCTATTACCACGAGAAATATCATTGAATCTTCTATCATAAAATACACAAAGAATTATAATCTTAATATTAGTGATGGTCTATACAAATTAGATAACTTTATTGTTGATAAAATTTGTAAAATGATAGGTTTATGAACGCTCGTTGTCTGTCTTGGACAATCGCATGTTTACCAAATGGCGTCCTAGCTTCGTTTCTTCGATTTATATCAACTGACTGTTATATTTCTCTCTTGTGTCTTCCCTGATGATGTGATTATTACACGAAAGTGCGCTTGGGAACTTATCGTGTTTCAATATATATATATTGTGAAGATGACGATGATGACTGTGATGATGACTGATGATGATAATGATGATGATAATGATGGTGATGATGATGATGATGAATGATGATGATGATGATGAGGTGATGATGATGATGATGATGATGATGATGATAATGATTGTGACAAACTAACACTTCACTCACAGCTGCCATCTTGACGGAGAGGTCATGATGGCCGCCCTCCCCTGACGCGGAGTTGGGGAGGCAAAGCTTGGCTGACTGATACTCACACAAAGACGAAAAACAAGAATCATACAAATGTATATGAAAAGTGAACACAACAATATGCTCTTCTTCCTAAGGAGAAAGTTATAAGAAATGACGTCACTTTCCCTAGAATTATAGTGAAGATGGTGAGAAGATGGTGATTATGAAAAGAATGGTGAGAACGAGGAGCCGGGCAGAGATTGAGGAGATGGGAAAGGAACAGGTGGTGAAGATAGTGAGGACAGATAAGGAAGATAGTGAGGACAGATAAGGAAGATAGTGAGGACAGATATGGAAGATAGTGAGGACAGATAAGAAGATAGTGAGGAGGGATCAGTTAATGAAGCAGATAATCGAAGGTGACGATACCGGATGACGTCATGTGACATGCAAGAACAGTGACGTAGGTGGTGACGTAGGTGATCATGATAGTGACGCTTGACTGGTGACGATGATGGTGAGAGGAAGAATGTGATTGTGTCTCAGGAATAATGATGGCGTGATGATGGTGAGAGAAACTGACATATGATTGGTGATAGTGATACAAGTATGGTGACAGTGACGGGATGAAGAGAATCGTGAGGAGGATAGTGAGTGACCCGGATGTGCTGATGGTAACATGTTCGAAAAGATGTGACGTGTAGTCTCACTCATGATGAAGAAATGAGGATAGTGAACCTGACCTTGGGATAGTGATGATGGGGATGGATATGGTGACCTCAGGATAATGAAGGTATGGTAAGTATGATGAATGCAACATGAGGATTGTGAAAATGAGGGGGATGGTTTAAATTGAGGACAACGATGTGAATGCTGGTGATGGTTAAGTGATAGTGAGGAATACAGTGCCGCATCGCGAACAAACAATAAAGGTGAACTACTGAGGGGCTCATCACCTCCACCCAGTCTCTACACTATCTCCCCAGCTCCTCCACTGCCTTCCAAGTCCTCAGTACCGTCTCCCAGCCCCTTACAATATCTCCCCAGCTTCTCCACTGCCTTCCTAGTCCTCAGTACCGTCTCCCAGCCCCATGCGCTGTCGCCCCAGACTTTCTATTGTTTCCTCAGTCCCTTCTACTCTCAACCTAATGCTTTATACACTTCCAGCTCCTCTACTCTCTTCACCAGTCCCCTACACTGTCTCCCCAGTCCTCCATGCCTCTCCAACCCAATCTACTGTCTATCCTTCCACTCTCCACTCCCACTTTCTCCCCTGCTCCCCCCCCCCCCCTCATGACTCCCGACCCGCTGCCATTATCCCCGTTAGCCCTTCCTCTTGCCTCCCTCCCAGCTACATCAGCCTTTCTCATCATCCTCGCCGGCCACCGAGGCTCCCCTCACATAACATAACCTGACCTTGAAGCGCTTCATCTCGACCCAGGCGTCAGGAGCCCCCAGGCAGGTTGATATGGGCCAACAAGTGCTGTCTTGGGGCAGGAAGTGGGGCAGGAAACGGGGCAAAGGATGAGGCAGGTGGGGCAAGGGGTTGGGTAGGAGGTGGGGTTAATGGTCGGCTGGTGACCCATACATAACCTCACCACACCTCAGTCACCCCACAAGTCAAGCACACGTATATTTATGTTTGATTCAATATTCTTAACTAAGTTAATAATCATTACACAAAAATCAAAAGACATTTATGAAGATCATAATAGTTCTCTAAACACACCAGGTTATAGTAAGAATAACATAAAAGTAAATGATAAGGTTTTCCGGAACATAGTAGCAAACATACTTATAGGTAAGTACAGAAGTAGAGAACCTTACTGTTCAGTGCAGGGACGAGCCTGGTCGTCGACGCCTGGTTTTCGCTGTTGTTCACCCTAGCGGGTGCACAACCCACGCTATCCGGTACCCATTCCTGTGTTCTCTTATCTTAATCTATCTCGAGACAGATCCCCCTTGCCCAGCTGTCGTAATTCATTATACATACCTTCATTAATTCTATCCATTATTAACTAATTATAAAAACGGAGTCATCGGCCTTAAAAAGTGGATACCAGCCAACATTTCTTATGCTGATATAAATCAAACGTTCTTGTCATCGAAGTTTCATATCAGTGACGTGACGGAAGGTTAGGAACCTCGAGCCTGGCGTAAGGAGAAACAAGGGAATAGAACAAACAGTGGCAACCCTTTCGCAGCGGTTGTTGACCCCTGTACTATCGCCGTGGCGCCAGACCCCGACCCACATTGTCGTACCGCACTCCACACAGATAAACACTCCATTATATATGCTATAAGCTAAGCTCTCTCTCTCTCTCTCTCTCTCTCTCTCTCTCTCTCTCTCCTCTTCATAAATCTCAAGATGGAAGATATAAATAGCGGAGTGGGTTGAGTGTGGTCATCAGTCTTGCTAACCTATCCACATGGGGAAGTAACCTTACGATCCGTTGGATAACTGCTAAAAATGACTGTAATAATGTAACTTGTGGATGGAATAACTATAACTCTTCATTGAGAGTAAAGAAAACTTTCCAAGACTTTATTATGGTTGTGATCCAAATACCGACCAAGGTTAGCGCTTTCCTCATTCACGATGTCTACTTTTTGTAACTACGGGTTTAATGAGATTCCTAATTAACCAAGGTGACTCGTTGGTCATTATGGAAAGCTTTTCAATAGGTGTCTTTTATCGTTTACACCTGCTTTAAGACGAATTAATCAATGAAAGTAGCATAGAGCATGAACGAGGTGTCAACTAAAATTAAAAACTTTATTACCTTAAATACGCCAGAGAAAAAGATTAATATGGAGAAGATCGATCTCCAAATATTCAAATAAAGATATCGTGCAGGTCTGTAATCTTAAGCCTGAACTTGTTGCTGTTGTTCTCCAAGGTGCTCATTTCCATTTCGTTCCCGTCACCTCAACTCCCGAGAA